>NW_027227374.1:0-51264 GCF_037783145.1 Equus przewalskii | reverse complement strand
TTATGTTCATGAGATGCTGGAACCACACCCCGAACAGACGGATACCACCTGCCAGAACCGCCTGAACCACCTGCTGAGCACGCCGGAACCACCTGCTCGACTCACCGGTACCACCTCCCTGACACGCCAAAATCACCTGCTGGGTATGCCAGAACCACTTGGCGGACACTCCGGAATCATCTGCCGGACATGCCGGAACCAGCTCTCAGACACACCAGAACCAAGTGCCGGAGACGCCGGAAGCACCTGCCGAGCATGCCGGAGCCACCTGCTCGACTCGCCAGAAACACCTGCCGGACACGCCAAAATCACCTGCCGGGTACGCCAGAACCACCTGGCGGACACTCCGGAATCACCTGTCGCGCATGACGGAACCACCTCTCAGACGTGCCGGAAGCACGTGCCAGACACGCCGGAAACACCTACCGGACAGACCGGAACCACCTGCCAAGAACGCCGGAGCCACCTGTTCGACTCGCTGGAACCACCTGCTGGACAGGCCAATATCAACTGCTGGCTATGCCAGAACCACCTGGGGGACAGTCCGGGTTCAACTGCCAGCCATGGCGGAACCACCTCTCAGACGTACCAGAACCACCTGCCGGAGAAGCTGGAAACACGTCCTGGACAGACTGGAACCACGTGACGGCCATGCCTGAACCACCTGCCGAGCACGGCGGAACCACCTGCCGGACACGCCAAAATCACCTGCGGGCTACGCCAGAACCACTTGGACGACTCTCCGAAATGACCTGCCGGGCATGTTGGAACCACCTCTCAGACGTGCCAGAAGCACGTGGCGGACAGTCCGGAATCACCTGTTGGGCATACGCAACCACCTCTGACACGTACCAGAACCACGTGCCGTGCACGCCGGAACCACCTACCGGACAGACCGGAATCAACTTTTGGGCATGCCGGAACCACCAGTCAGATGTGCCAGAAACACGTGCCGGAGACGCCGGAAGCACCTGCCGAGCACGTCGCAACCACCTGCTCAACTCGCCTGAACCACCTGCCGGACACGCCAAATTCACCTGCCCGCTACACCAGCACCACTTCGGGGACAAGCCGGAATCACGTGAGGGGCATGCCGGCACAGCCTCTCAGACTGAACCTCGTGCCGGACACCACAGAACCACCTGCCGGACAGACCGGAACCACCTGCCGGACACGCCGGAACCACCGGCTCGACCCGCCGGAACGACCGCTGGACATGCAAAATCACCTGCCGGCTACGCCGGAAACACTTGGCGAACACTCCGGAATCACCTGCCGGGCATGCCGGAACCACCTCTCAGATATGCCAGAACCACGTGCCAATGACCCCGGAAGCACCTGCCGAGCACGCCGGAACCACCTGCTCGACTCGCCAGAACCACCTGCCGGACACGCAAAAATCACCCGCCGGCTACGACACAACCAGTTGGGGAACACTTCGGAATCACCTGCCGGGCTTGCTGGAACCACCTGCCGGTCATGCCAAAATCACCTGCCAACTACGCCAGTACCACTTGGCGGACACTGTGGAAACACCTGTCGGGCCGGCCGGAACCACATCTCAGACGTGTCAGAACCATGTGCATGAGATGCTGGAACCACACCCCGAACAGACGGAAAACACCTGCCAGACCCGTCTGAACAACCTGCCGAGCACGCCGGAGCCACCTGCTCGACTCGCCGGAACCACCTACCTGACATGCCCAAATCACCAGTCGGGTATGCCAGAACCACTTGGCGGACACTCCGGAATCCTCTGCCGGACATGCCGGAACCAGCTCTCAGACACACCAGAACCACGTGCCGGAGACGCTGGAAGCACCTGCCGAGCATGCCGGAGCCACCTGCTCGACTCGCCAGAAACACCTGCCGGACACGCCAAAATCACCTGCCGGGTACGCCAGAACCACCTGGCGGACACTCCAAAATCACCTGTCGCGCATGCCGGAACCACCTCTCAGACGTGCCGGAAGCACGTGCCGGACACGCCGGAATCACCTACCGGACAGACCGGAACCACCTGCCGAGCACGCCGGAGCCACCTGTTCGACTCGCTGGAACCACCTGCCGGACAGGCCAATATCAACTGCTGGCTGTGCCAGAACCACCGGGGGGACGGTCCGGAATCACCTGCCAGCCATGGCGGAACCACCTCTCAGACGTACCAGAACCACCTGCTGGAGAAGCTGGAAACACGTCCTGGACAGTCTGGAACCACCTGCCGGCCAAGCCTGAACCACCTGCCAAGCACAACGGAACAACCTGCCAGACACGCCAAAATCACCTGCGTGTTATGCCAGAACCACTTGGAGGACTCTCTGGGATGACCTGCCGGGCATGCCGGAACCACCTCTCAGACGTGCCAGAACCATGTGGCGGACAGTCCGGAATCACCTGTTGGGCATGCGCAACCACCTCTGAGACGTACCAGAACCACATGCCGTGCCGGCTGGAGCCACCTACCGGACAGACCGGAATCACCTTTCGGGCATGCCGGAACCACCTGTCAGATGTGCCAGAAACACGTGCCGGAGACGCCGGAAGCACCTGCCAAGCACGTTGGAACCACCTGCTCAACTCGCCTGAACCACCTGCCGGACATGCCAAAATCACCTGCCGACTATGCCAGAACCACTTGGCGAACACTCCGGAATCACTTGCCGGGCATGCAGGAACCACCTCTCAGACATGCCAGAACCCCGTGCCAATGACCCCCGAAGCACCAGCCGAGCACGCCGGAACCACCTGCTCGACTCGCCAGAACCACCTGCCGATCACGCAAAAATCACCTGCCGGCTACGCCACAACCAGTTGGTGAACACTTTGGAATCACCTGCCAGGCTTGCTGGAACCACCTGCCAGTCATGCCAAAATCAACTGCCAACTACGCCAATACCCCTTGGCGGACACTGTGGAAACACCTGTCGGGCCGGCCGGAACCACATGTCAGACGTGCCAGAACCATGTGCATGAGATGCTGGAACCACACCCCGAACAGACGGAAAACACCTGCCAGACCCGTCTGAACAACCTGCCGAGCACGCCGGAGACACCTGCTCGACTCGCCGGAACCACCTACCTGACATGACCAAATCACCAGCCGGGTATGCCAGAACCACTTGGCGGACACTCCGGAATCCTCTGCCGGACATGCCGGAACCAGCTCTCAGACACACCAGAACCACGTGCCGGAGACGCCGGAAGCACCTGCCGAGCATGCCGGAGCCACCTGCTCGACTCGCCAGAAACACCTGCCGGACACGCCAAAATCACCTGCCGGGTACGCCAGAACCACCTGGCGGACACTCCGGAATCACCTGTCGCGCATGACGGAACCACCTCTCAGACGTGCCGGAAGCACGTGCCAGACACGCCGGAAACACCTACCGGACAGACCGGAACCACCTGCCAAGAACGCCGGAGCCACCTGTTCGACTCGCTGGAACCACCTGCCGGACAGGCCAATATCAACTGCTGGCTATGCCAGAACCACCTGGGGGACAGTCCGGGATCACCTGCCAGCCATGGCGGAACCACCTCTCAGACGTACCAGAACCACCTGCCGGAGAAGCTGGAAACACGTCCTGGACAGACTGGAACCACGTGACGGCCATGCCTGAACCACCTGCCGAGCACGGCGGAACCACCTGCCGGACACGCCAAAATCACCGGCGGGCTACGCCAGAACCACTTGGACGACTCTCCGAAATGACCTGCCGGGCATGTTGGAACCACGTCTCAGACGTGCCAGAAGCACGTGGCGGACAGTCCGGAATCACCTGTTGGGCATACGCAACCACCTCTGAGCCGTACCAGAACCACGTGCCGTGCACGCCGGAACCACCTACCGGACAGACCGGATTCAACTTTCGGGCATGCCGGAACCACCAGTCAGATGTGCCAGAAACACGTGCCGGAGACGCGGGAAGCACCTGCCGAGCACGTCGCAACCACCTGCTCAACTCGCCTGAACCACCTGCCGGACAGGCCAAAATCACCTGCCCGCTACACCAGCACCATGTCGGGGACAAGCCGGAATCACGTGAGGGGCATGATGGCACAGCCTCTGAGACTGAACCTCGTGCCGGACACCACAGAACCACCTGCCGGACAGACCGGAACCACCTGTCGGACACGCCGGGACCACCGGCGCGACACGCCGGAACGACCGCTGGACATGCAAAATCACCTGCCGGCTACGCCGGAAACACTTGGCGAACACTCCGGAATCACCTGCCGGTCATGCCGGAACCACCTCTCAGATATGCCAGAACCACGTGCCAATGACCCCGGAAGCACCTGCCGAGCACGCCGGAACCACCTGCTCGACTCGCCAGAACCACCTGCCGGACACGCAAAAATCACCTGCCGGCTACGCCACAACCAGTTGGGGAACACTTCGGAATCACCTGCCGGGCTTGCTGGAACCACCTGCCGGTCATGCCAAAATCACCTGCCAACTACGCCAGTACCACTTGGCGGACACTGTGGAAACACCTGTCGGGCCGGCCGGAACCACATCTCAGACGTGCCAGAACCATGTGCATGAGATGCTGGAACCACACCCCGAACAGACGGAAAACACCTGCCAGACCCGTCTGAACAACCTGCCGAGCACGCCGGAGCCACCTGCTCGACTCGCCGGAACCACCTGCCGGACAGGCCCATATCAACTGCTGGCTGTGCCAGAACCACCTGGGGGATGGTCCTGAATCACCTGCCAGCCATGGCGGAACCACCTCTCAGACGTACCAGAACCACCTGCCGGAGAAGCTGGAAACACGTCCTGGACAGTCTGGAACCACCTGCCGGCCAAGCCTGAACCACCTGCCAAGCACAACGGAACAACCTGCCAGACACGCCAAAATCACCTGCGTGTTACGCCAGAACCACTTGGAGGACTCTCCGGGATGACCTGCCGGGCATGCCGGAACCACCTCTCAGACGTGCCAGAACCATGTGTCGGACAGTCCGGAATCACCTGTTGGGCATGCGCAACCACCTCTGAGACGGACCAGAACCACGTGCCGTGCCGGCTGGAACCACCTACCGGACAGACCGGAATCACCTTTCGGGCATGCCGGAACCACCTGTCAGATGTGCCAGAAACACGTGCCGGAGACGCCGGAAGCACCTGCCAAGCACGTTGGAACCACCTGCTCAACTCGCCTGAACCACCTGCCGGACATGCCAAAATCACCTGCCGACTATGCCAGAACCACTTGGCGAACACTCCGGAATCACTTGCCGGGCATGCAGGAACCACCTCTCAGACATGCCAGAACCCCGTGCCAATGACCCCGGAAGCACCAGCCGAGCACGCCGGAACCACCTGCTCCACTCGCCAGAACCACCTGCCGATCACGCACAAATCACCTGCCGGCTGCGCCACAACCAGTTGGGGAACACTTTGGAATCACCTGCCAGGCTTGCTGGAACCACCTGCCAGTCATGCCAAAATCACCTGCCAACTACGCCAGAACCGCTTGGCGGACACTGCGGAAACACCTGTCGGGCCGGCTGGAACCACTTCTCAGACGTGCCAGAAACGTGTTCATGAGATGCTGGAACCACACCCCGAACAGACGGATACCACCTGCCAGAACCGCCTGAACCACCTGCTGAGCACGCCGGAACCACCTGCTCGACTCACCGGTACCACCTCCCTGACACGCCAAAATCACCTGCTGGGTATGCCAGAACCACTTGGCGGACACTCCGGAATCATCTGCCGGACATGCCGGAACCAGCTCTCAGACACACCAGAACCAAGTGCCGGAGACGCCGGAAGCACCTGCCGAGCATGCCGGAGCCACCTGCTCGACTCGCCAGAAACACCTGCCGGACACGCCAAAATCACCTGCCGGGTACGCCAGAACCACCTGGCGGACACTCCGGAATCACCTGTCGCGCATGACGGAACCACCTCTCAGACGTGCCGGAAGCACGTGCCAGACACGCCGGAAACACCTACCGGAAAGACCGGAACCACCTGCCAAGAACGCCGGAGCCACCTGTTCGACTCGCTGGAACCACCTGCCGGACAGGCCAATATCAACTGCTGGCTATGCCAGAACCACCTGGGGGACAGTCCGGGTTCAACTGCCAGCCATGGCGGAACCACCTCTCAGACGTACCAGAACCACCTGCCGGAGAAGCTGGAAACACGTCCTGGACAGACTGGAACCACGTGACGGCCATGCCTGAACCACCTGCTGAGCACGGCGGAACCACCTGCCGGACACGCCAAAATCACCTGCGGGCTACGCCAGAACCACTTGGACGACTCTCCGAAATGACCTGCCGGGCATGTTGGAACCACCTCTCAGACGTGCCAGAAGCACGTGGCGGACAGTCCGGAATCACCTGTTGGGCATACGCAACCACCTCTGACACGTACCAGAACCACGTGCCGTGCACGCCGGAACCACCTACCGGACAGACCGGAATCAACTTTTGGGCATGCCGGAACCACCAGTCAGATGTGCCAGAAACACGTGCCGGAGATGCCGGAAGCACCTGCCGAGCACGTCGCAACCACCTGCTCAACTCGCCTGAACCACCTGCCGGACACGCCAAATTCACCTGCCCGCTACACCAGCACCACTTCGGGGACAAGCCGGAATCACGTGAGGGGCATGCCGGCACAGCCTCTCAGACTGAACCTCGTGCCGGACACCACAGAACCACCTGCCGGACAGACCGGAACCACCTGCCGGACACGCCGGAACCACCGGCTCGACCCGCCGGAACGACCGCTGGACATGCAAAATCACCTGCCGGCTACGCCGGAAACACTTGGCGAACACTCCGGAATCACCTGCCGGGCATGCCGGAACCACCTCCCAGATATGCCAGAACCACGTGCCAATGACCCCGGAAGCACCTGCCGAGCACGCCGGAACCACCTGCTCGACTCGCCAGAACCACCTGCCGGACACGCAAAGATCACCTGCCGGCTACGCCACAACCAGTTGGGGAACACTTCGGAATCACCTGCCGGGCTTGCTGGAACCACCTGCCGGTCATGCCAAAATCACCTGCCAACTACGCCAGTACCACTTGGCGGACACTGTGGAAACACCTGTCGGGCCGGCCGGAACCACATCTCAGACGTGCCAGAAACGTGTTCATGAGATGCTGGAACCACACCCCGAACAGACGGATACCACCTGCCAGAACCGCCTGAACCACCTGCTGAGCACGCCGGAACCACCTGCTCGACTCACCGGTACCACCTCCCTGACACGCCAAAATCACCTGCTGGGTATGCCAGAACCACTTGGCGGACACTCCGGAATCATCTGCCGGACATGCCGGAACCAGCTCTAAGACTCACCAGAACCAAGTGCCGGAGAAGCCGGAAGCACCTGCCGAGCATGCCGGAGCCACCTGCTCGACTCGCAAGGAACACCTGCCGGACACGCCAAAATCACCTGCCGGGTACGCCAGAACCACCTGGCGGACACTCCGAAATCACCTGTCGCGCATGCCGGAACCACCTCTCAGACGTGCCGGAAGCACGTGCCGTACACGCCGGAATCACCTACAGGACAGACCGGAACCACCTGCCGAGCACGCCGGAGCCACCTGTTCGACTCGATGGAACCACCTGCCGGACAGGCCAATATCAACTGCTGGCTATGCCAGAACCACCTGGGGGACGGTCCGGAATCACCTGCCAGCCATGGCGGAACCACCTCTCAGACGTACCAGAACCACCTGCCGGAGAAGCTGGAAACACGTCCTGGACAGTCTGGAACCACCTGCCGGCCAAGCCTGAACCACCTGCCAAGCACAACGGAACAACCTGCCAGACACGCCAAAATCACCTGCGTGTTATGCCAGAACCACTTGGAGGACTCTCTGGGATGACCTGCCGGGCATGCCGGAACCACCTCTCAGACGTGCCAGAACCATGTGGCGAACAGTCCGGAATCACCTGTTGGGCATGCGCAACCACCTCTGAGACGTACCAGTACCACATGCCATGATGGCTGGAACCACCTACCGGACAGACCGGAATCACCTTTCGGGCATGCCGGAACCACCTGTCAGATGTGCCAGAAACACGTGCCGGAGACGCCGGAAGCACCTGCCAAGCACGTTGGAACCACCTGCTCAACTCGCCTGAACCACCTGCCGGACATGCCAAAATCACCTGCCGACTATGCCAGAACCACTTGGCGAACACTCCGGAATAACTTGCCGGGCATGCAGGAACCACCTCTCAGACATGCCAGAACCCCGTGCCAATGACCCCGGAAGCACCAGCCGAGCACGCCGGAACCACCTGCTCGACTCGCCAGAACCACCTGCCGATCACGCAAAAATCACCTGCCGGCTACGCCACAACCAGTTGGTGAACACTTTGGAATCACCTGCCAGGCTTGCTGGAACCACCTGCCAGTCATGCCAAAATCACCTGCCAACTACGCCAGAACCGCTTGGTGGACACTGCGGAAACACCTGTCGGGCCGGCTGGAACCACATCTCGGACGTGCCAGAAACGTGTTCATGAGATGATGGAACCAAAACCCGAACAGACGGATACCACCTGCCAGAACCGCCTGAACCACCTGCTGAGCACGCCGGAACCACCTGCTCGACTCACCGGTACCACCTCCCTGACACGCCAAAATCACCTGCTGGGTATGCCAGAACCACTTGGCGGACACTCCGGAATCATCTGCCGGACATGCCGGAACCAGCTCTCAGACACACCAGAACCAAGTGCCGGAGACGCCGGAAGCACCTGCCGAGCACGCCGGAGCCACCTGCTCGACTCACCAGAAACACCTGCCGGACACGCCAAAATCACCTGCCGGGTATGCCAGAACCACCTGGCGGACACTACGGAATCACCTGCCGCGCATGCCGGAACCACCTCTCAGACGTGCCGGAAGCACGTGCCAGACACGCCGGAAACACCTACCGGACAGACCGGAACCACCTGCCAAGAACGCCGGAGCCACCTGTTCGACTCGCTGGAACCACCTGCCGGACAGGCCAATATCAACTGCTGGCTATGCCAGAACCACCTGGGGGACAGTCCGGGATCACCTGCCAGCCATGGCGGAACCACCTCTCAGACGTACCAGAACCACCTGCCGGAGAACCTGGAAACACGTCCTGGACAGACTGGAACCACGTGACGGCCATGCCTGAACCACCTGCCGAGCACGGCGGAACCACCTGCCGGACACGCCAAAATCACCTGCGGGCTACGCCAGAACCACTTGGACGACTCTCCGAAATGACCTGCCGGGCATGTTGGAACCACCTCTCAGACGTGCCAGAACCATGTGGCGGACAGTCCGGAATCACCTGTTGGGCATGCGCAACCACCTCTGAGACGTACCGGAACCACATGCCGTGCCGGCTGGAACCACCTACCGGACAGACCGGAATCACCTTTCGGGCATGCCGGAACCACATGTCAGATGTGCCAGAAACACGTGCCGGAGACGCCGGAAGCACCTGCCGAGCACGTCGCAACCACCTGCTCAACTCGCCTGAACCACCTGCCGGACACGCCAAATTCACCTGCCCGCTACACCAGCACCACTTCGGGGACAAGCCGGAATCACGTGAGGGGCATGCCGGCACAGCCTCTCAGACTGAACCTCGTGCCGGACACCACAGAACCACCTGCCGGACAGACCGGAACCACCTGCCGGACACCCCGGAACCACCGGCTCGACCCGCCGGAACGACCGCTGGACATGCAAAATCACCTGCCGGCTACGCCGGAAACACTTGGCGAACACTCCGGAATCACCTGCCGGGCATGCCGGAACCACCTCTCAGATATGCCAGAACCACGTGCCAATGACCCCGGAAGCACCTGCCGAGCACGCCGGAACCACCTGCTCGACTCGCCAGAACCACCTGCCGGACACGCAAAAATCACCTGCCGGCTACGCCACAACCAGTTGGGGAACACTTCGGAATCACCTGCCGGGCTTGCTGGAACCACCTGCCGGTCATGCCAAAATCACCTGCCAACTACGCCAGTACCACTTGGCGGACAATGTGGAAACACCTGTCGGGCCGGCCGGAACCACATCTCAGACGTGCCAGAACCATGTGCATGAGATGCTGGAACCACACCCCGTACAGACGGATACCACCTGCCAGAACCGCCTGAACCACCTGCTGAGCACGCCGGAACCACCTGCTCGACTCGTCAGAACCACCTACCTGACATGCCCAAATCACCAGCCGGGTATGCCAGAACCACTTGGCGGACACTCCGGAATCATCTGCCGGACATGCCGGAACCAGCTCTCAGACACACCAGAACCACGTGCCGGAGACGCCGGAAGCACCTGCCGAGCATGCCGGAGCCACCTGCTCAACTCGCCAGAAACACCTGCCGGACACGCCAAAATCACCTGCCGGGTACGCCAGAACCACCTGGCGGACACTCTGAAATCACCTGTCGCGCATGCCGGAACCACCTCTCAGACGTGCCGGAAGCACGTGCCGGACACGCCGGAATCACCTACCGGACAGACCGGAACCACCTGCCGAGCACGCCGGAGCCACCTGTTCGACTCGCTGGAACCACCTGCCGCACAGGCCAATATCAACTGCTGGCTGTGCCAGAACCACCTGTTGGACGGTCCGGATTCACCTGCCAGCCATGGCGGAACCACCTCTCAGACGTACCAGAACCACCTGCCGGAGAAGCTGGAAACACGTCCTGGACAGTCTGGAACCACCTGCCGGCCAAGCCTGAACCACCTGCCAAGCACGGCGGAACCACCTGCCGGACACGCCAAAATCACCTGCGGGCTACGCCAGAACCACTTGGACGACTCTCCGAAATGACCTGCCGGGCATGTTGGAACCACCTCTCAGACGTGCCAGAAGCACGTGGCGGACAGTCCGGAATCACCTTTTGGGCATACGCAACCACCTCTGAGACGTACCAGAACCACGTGCCGTGCACGCCGGAACCACCTACCGGACAGACCGGAATCAACTTTTGGGCATGCCGGAACCACCAGTCAGATGTGCCAGAAACACGTGCCGGAGACGCCGGAAGCACCTGCCGAGCACGTCGCAACCACCTGCTCAACTCGCCTGAACCACCTGCCGGACACGCCAAAATCACCTGCCCGCTACACCAGCACCACTTCGGGGACAAGCCGGATCACGTGAGGGGCATGCCGGCACAGCCTCTCAGACTGAACCTCGTGCCGGACACCACAGAACCACCTGCCGGACAGACCGGAACCACCTGCCGGACACGCCGGAACCACCGGCTCGACCCGCCGGAACGACCGCTGGACATGCAAAATCACCTGCCGGCTACGCCGGAAACACTTGGCGAACACTCCGGAATCACCTGGCGGGCATGCCGGAACCAACTCTCAGACGTGCCGGAAGCACGTGCCGGACACGCCGGAGTCACCTACCGGACAGACCGGAACCACCTGCCGAGCACGCCGGAGCCACCTGTTCGACTCACCGGAACCACCTACCTGACATGCCCAAATCACCAGCCGGGTATGCCAGAACCACTTGGCGGACACTCCGGAATCATCTGCCGGACATGCCGGAACCAGCTCTCAGACACACCAGAACCACGTGCCGGAGACGCCGGAAGCACCTGCCGAGCATGCCGGAGCCACCTGCTCGACTCGCCAGAAACACCTGCCGTACACGCCAAAATCACCTGCCGGCTACGCCAGAACCACCTGGCGGACACTCCGAAATCACCTGTCGCGCATGCCGGAACCAACTCTCAGACGTGCCGGAAGCACGTGCCGGACACGCCGGAATCACCTACCGGACAGACCGGAACCACCTGCCGAGCACGCCGGAGCCACCTGTTCGACTCACTGGAACCACCTGCCGGACAGGCCAATATCAACTGCTGGCTATGCCAGAACCACCTGGGGGACGTTCCGGAATCACCTGCCAGCCATGGCGGAACCACCTCTCAGACGGACCAGAACCACCTGCCGGAGAAGCTGGAAACACGTCCTGGACAGTCTGGAACCACCTGCCGGCCAAGCCTGAACCACCTGCCAAGCACAACGGAACAACCTGCCAGACACGCGAAAATCACCTGCGTGTTATGCCAGAAACACTTGGAAGACTCTCTGGGATGACCTGCCGGGCATGCTGGAACCACCTCTCAGACGTGCCAGAACCATGTGGCGGACAGTCCGGAATCACCTGTTGGGCATGCGCAACCACCTCTGAGACGTACCAGAACCACATGCCGTGCCGGCTGGAACCACCTACCGGACAGACCAGAATCACCTTTCGGGCATGCCGGAACCACCTGTCAGATGTGCCAGAAACACGTGCCGGAGACGCCGTAAGCACCTGCCAAGCACGTTGGAACCACCTGCACAACTCGCCTGAACCACCTGCCGGACATGCCAAAATCACCTGCCGACTATGCCAGAACCACTTGGCGAACACTCCGGAATCACTTGCCGGGCATGCAGGAACCACCTCTCAGACATGCCAGAACCCCGTGCCAATGACCCCGGAAGCACCAGCCGAGCACGCCGGAACCACCTGCTCGACTCGCCAGAACCACCTGCCGATCACGCACAAATCACCTGCCGGCTGCGCCACAACCAGTTGGTGAACACTTTGGAATCACCTGCCAGGCTTGCTGGAACCACCTGCCAGTCATGCCAAAATCACCTGCCAACTACGCCAGTACCACTTGGCGGACACTGCGGAATCACCTGTCGGGCCGGCTGGAACCACATCTCAGACGTGCCAGAAACGTGTTCATGAGATGCTGGAACCACACCCCGAACAGACGGATACCACCTGCCAGAACCGCCAGAACCACCTGCTGAGCACGCCAGAACCACCTGCTCGACTCACCGGTACCACCTCCCTGACACGCCAAAATCACCTGCTGGGTATGCCAGAACCACTTGGCGGACACTCCGGAATCATCTGCCGGACATGCCGGAAACAGCTCTCAGACACACCAGAACCAAGTGCCGGAGACGCCGGAAGCACCTGCCGAGCATGCCGGAGCCACCTGCTCGACTCGCAAGAAACACCTGCCGGACACGCCAAAATCACCTGCCGGGTACGCCAGAACCACCTGGCGGAACTCCAAAATCACCTGTCGCGCATGCCGGAACCACCTCTCAGACGTGCCGGAAGCACGTGCCGGACACGCCGGAATCACCTACCGGACAGACCGGAACCACCTGCCGAGCACGCCGGAGCCACCTGTTCGACTCGCTGGAACCACCTGCCGGACAGGCCAATATCAACTGCTGGCTGTGCCAGAACCACCGGGGGGACGGTCCGGAATCACCTGCCAGCCATGGCGGAACCACCTCTCAGACGTACCAGAACCACCTGCTGGAGAAGCTGGAAACACGTCCTGGACAGTCTGGAACCACCTGCCGGCCAAGCCTGAACCACCTGCCAAGCACAACGGAACAACCTGCCAGACACGCCAAAATCACCTGCGTGTTATGCCAGAACCACTTGGAGGACTCTCTGGGATGACCTGCCGGGCATGCCGGAACCACCTCTCAGACGTGCCAGAACCATGTGGCGGACAGTCCGGAATCACCTGTTGGGCATGCGCAACCACCTCTGAGACGTACCAGAACCACATGCCGTGCCGGCTGGAACCACCTACCGGACAGACCGGAATCACCTTTCGGGCATGCCGGAACCACCTGTCAGATGTGCCAGAAACACGTGCCGGAGACGCCGGAAGCACCTGCCAAGCACGTTGGAACCACCTGCTCAACTCGCCTGAACCACCTGCCGGACATGCCAAAATCACCTGCCGACTATGCCAGAACCACTTGGCGAACACTCCGGAATCACTTGCCGGGCATGCAGGAACCACCTCTCAGACATGCCAGAACCCCGTGCCAATGACCCCCGAAGCACCAGCCGAGCACGCCGGAACCACCTGCTCGACTCGCCAGAACCACCTGCCGATCACGCAAAAATCACCTGCCGGCTACGCCACAACCAGTTGGTGAACACTTTGGAATCACCTGCCAGGCTTGCTGGAACCACCTGCCAGTCATGCCAAAATCACCTGCCAACTACGCCAATACCACTTGGCGGACACTGTGGAAACATCTGTCGGGCCGGCCGGAACCACATGTCAGACGTGCCAGAACCATGTGCATGAGATGCTGGAACCACACCCCGAACAGACGGAAAACACCTGCCAGACCCGTCTGAACAACCTGCCGAGCACGCCGGAGACACCTGCTCGACTCGCCGGAACCACCTACCTGACATGACCAAATCACCAGCCGGGTATGCCAGAACCACTTGGCGGACACTCCGGAATCCTCTGCCGGACATGCCGGAACCAGCTCTCAGACACACCAGAACCACGTGCCGGAGACGCCGGAAGCACCTGCCGAGCATGCCGGAGCCACCTGCTCGACTCGCCAGAAACACCTGCCGGACACGCCAAAATCACCTGCCGGGTACGCCAGAACCACCTGGCAGACACTCCGGAATCACCTGTCACGCATGACGGAACCACCTCTCAGACGTGCCGGAAGCACGTGCCAGGCACGCCGGAAACACCTACCGGACAGACCGGAACCACCTGCCAAGAACGCCGGAGCCACCTGTTCGACTCGCTGGAACCACCTGCCGGACAGGCCAATATCAACTGCTGGCTATGCCAGAACCACCTGGGGGACAGTCCGGGATCACCTGCCAGCCATGGCGGAACCACCTCTCAGACGTACCAGAACCACCTGCCGGAGAAGCTGGAAACACGTCCTGGACAGACTGGAACCACGTGACGGCCATGCCTGAACCACCTGCCGAGCACGGCGGAACCACCTGCCGGACACGCCAAAATCACCGGCGGGCTACGCCAGAACCACTTGGACGACTCTCCGAAATGACCTGCCGGGCATGTTGGAACCACCTCTCAGACGTGCCAGAAGCACGTGGCGGACAGTCCGGAATCACCTGTTGGGCATACGCAACCACCTCTGAGACGTACCAGAACCACGTGCCGTGCACGCCGGAACCACCTACCGGACAGACCGGATTCAACTTTCGGGCATGCCGGAACCACCAGTCAGATGTGCCAGAAACACGTGCCGGAGACGCCGGAAGCACCTGCCGAGCACGTCGCAACCACCTGCTCAACTCGCCTGAACCACCTGCCGGACAGGCCAAAATCACCTGCCCGCTACACCAGCACCATGTCGGGGACAAGCCGGAATCACGTGAGGGGCATGATGGCACAGCCTCTGAGACTGAACCTCGTGCCGGACACCACAGAACCACCTGCCGGACAGACCGGAACCACCTGTCGGACACGCCGGGACCACCGGCGCGACACGCCGGAACGACCGCTGGACATGCAAAATCACCTGCCGGCTACGCCGGAAACACTTGGCGAACACTCCGGAATCACCTGCCGGTCATGCCGGAACCACCTCTCAGATATGCCAGAACCACGTGCCATTGACCCCAGAAGCACCTGCCGAGCACGCCGGAACCACCTGCTCGACTCGCCAGAACCACCTGCCGGACACGCAAAAATCACCTGCCGGCTACGCCACAACCAGTTGGGGAACACTTCGGAATCACCTGCCGGGCTTGCTGGAACCACCTGCCGGTCATGCCAAAATCACCTGCCAACTACGCCAGTACCACTTGGCGGACACTGTGGAAACACCTGTCGGGCCGGCCGGAACCACATCTCAGACGTGCCAGAACCATGTGCATGAGATGCTGGAACCACACCCCGAACAGACGGAAAACACCTGCCAGACCCGTCTGAACAACCTGCCGAGCACGCCGGAGCCACCTGTTCGACTCGCCGGAACCACCTGCCGGACAGGACCATATCAACTGCTGGCTGTGCCAGAACCACCTGGGGGATGGTCCGGAATCACCTGACAGCCATGGCGGAACCACCTCTCAGACGTACCAGAACCACCTGCCGGAGAAGCTGGAAACACGTCCTGGACAGTCTGGAACCACCTGCCGGCCAAGCCTGAACCACCTGCCAAGCACAACGGAACAACCTGCCAGACACGCCAAAATCACCTGCGTGTTACGCCAGAACCACTTGGAGGACTCTCCGGGATGACCTGCCGGGCATGCCGGAACCACCTCTCAGACGTGCCAGAACCATGTGTCGGACAGTCCGGAATCACCTGTTGGGCATGCGCAACCACCTCTGAGACGTACCAGAACCACGTGCCGTGCCGGCTGGAACCACCTACCGGACAGACTGGAATCACCTTTCGGGCATGCCGGAACCACCTGTCAGATGTGCCAGAAACACGTGCCGGAGACGCCGGAAGCACCTGCCAAGCACGTTGGAACCACCTGCTCAACTCGCCTGAACCACCTGCCGGACATGCCAAAATCACCTGCCGACTATGCCAGAACCACTTGGCGAACACTCCGGAATCACTTGCCGGGCATGCAGGAACCACCTCTCAGACATGCCAGAACCCCGTGCCAATGACCCCGGAAGCACCAGCCGAGCACGCCGGAACCACCTGCTCCACTCGCCAGAACCACCTGCCGATCACGCACAAATCACCTGCCGGCTGCGCCACAACCAGTTGGGGAACACTTTGGAATCACCTGCCAGGCTTGCTGGAGCCACCTGCCAGTCATGCCAAAATCACCTGCCAACTACGCCAGAACCGCTTGGCGGACACTGCGGAAACACCTGTCGGGCCGGCTGGAACCACTTCTCAGACGTGCCAGAAACGTGTTCATGAGATGCTGGAACCACACCCCGAACAGACGGATACCACCTGCCAGAACCGCCTGAACCACCTGCTGAGCACGCCGGAACCACCTGCTCGACTCACCGGTACCACCTCCCTGACACGCCAAAATCACCTGCTGGGTATGCCAGAACCACTTGGCGGACACTCCGGAATCATCTGCCGGACATGCCGGAACCAGCTCTCAGACACACCAGAACCAAGTGCCGGAGACGCCGGAAGCACCTGCCGAGCATGCCGGAGCCACCTGCTCGACTCGCCAGAAACACCTGCCGGACACGCCAAAATCACCTGCCGGGTACGCCAGAAACACCTGGCGGACACTCCGGAATCACCTGTCGCGCATGACGGAACCACCTCTCAGACGTGCCGGAAGCACGTGCCAGACATGCCGGAAACACCTACCGGACAGACCGGAACCACCTGCCAAGAACGCCGGAGCCACCTGTTCGACTCGCTGGAACCACCTGCCGGACAGGCCAATATCAACTGCTGGCTATGCCAGAACCACCTGGGGGACAGTCCGGGATCACCTGCCAGCCATGGCGGAACCACCTCTCAGACGTACCAGAACCACCTGCCGGAGAAGCTGGAAACACGTCCTGGACAGACTGGAACCACGTGACGGCCATGCCTGAACCACTTGCCGAGCACGGCGGAACCACCTGCCGGACACGCCAAAATCACCTGCGGGCTACGCCAGAACCACTTGGACGACTCTCCGAAATGACCTGCCGGGCATGTTGGAACCACCTCTCAGACGTGCCAGAAGCACGTGGCGGACAGTCCGGAATCACCTGTTGGGCATACGCAACCACCTCTGACACGTACCAGAACCACGTGCCGTGCACGCCGGAACCACCTACCGGACAGACCGGAATCAACTTTTGGGCATGCCGGAACCACCAGTCAGATGTGCCAGAAACACGTGCCGGAGATGCCGGAAGCACCTGCCGAGCACGTCGCAACCACCTGCTCAACTCGCCTGAACCACCTGCCGGACACGCCAAAATCACCTGCCCGCTACACCAGCACCACTTCGGGGACAAGCCGGAATCACGTGAGGGGCATGCCGGCACAGCCTCTCAGACTGAACCTCGTGCCGGACACCACAGAACCACCTGCCGGACAGACCGGAACCACCTGCCGGACACGCCGGAACCACCGGCTCGACCCGCCGGAACGACCGCTGGACATGCAAAATCACCTGCCGGCTACGCCGGAAACACTTGGCGAACACTCCGGAATCACCTGCCGGGCATGCCGGAACCACCTCTCAGATATGCCAGAACCACGTGCCAATGACCCCGGAAGCACCTGCCGAGCACGCCGGAACCACCTGCTCGACTCGCCAGAACCACCTGCCGGACACGCAAAGATCACCTGCCGGCTACGCCACAACCAGTTGGGGAACACTTCGGAATCACCTGCCGGGCTTGCTGGAACCACCTGCCGGTCATGCCAAAATCACCTGCCAACTACGCCAGTACCACTTGGCGGACACTGTGGAAACACCTGTCGGGCCGGCCGGAACCACATCTCAGACGTGCCAGAACCATGTGCATGAGATGCTGGAACCACACCCCGAACAGACGGAAAACACCTGCCAGACCCGTCTGAACAACCTGCCGAGCACGCCGGAGCCACCTGCTCGACTCGCCGGAACCACCTACCTGACATGCCCAAATCACCAGCAAGGTATGCCAGAACCACTTGGCGGACACTCCGGAATCATCTGCCGGACATGCCGGAACCAGCTCTCAGACACACCAGAACCACGTGCCGGAGACGCCGGAAGCACCTGCCGAGCATGCCGGAGCCACCTGCTCGACTCGCCAGAAACACCTGCCGGACACGCCGAAATCACCCGCCGGGTACGCCAGAACCACCTGGCGGACACTCCGAAACCACCTGTCGCGCATGCCGGAACCACCTCTCAGACGTGCCGGAAGCACGTGCCGGACACGGCGGAATCACCTACCGGACAGACCGGAACCACCTGCCGAGCACGCCGGAGCCACCTGTTCGACTCGCTGGAACCACCTGCCGGACAGGCCAATATCAACTGCCTTCTATGCCAGAACCATCTGGGGGACGGTCCGGAATCACCTGCCAGCCATGGCGGAACCACCTCTCAGACGTACCAGAACCACCTGCCGGAGAAACTGGAAACACGTCCTGGACAGTCTGGAACCACCTGCCGGCCAAGCCTGAACCACCTGCCAAGCACAACGGAACAACCTGCCAGACACGCCAAAATCACCTGCGTGTTATGCCAGAACCACTTGGAGGACTCTCTGGGATGACCTGCCGGGCATGCCGGAACCACCTCTCAGACGTGCCAGAACCATGTGGCGGACAGTCCGGAATCACCTGTTGGGCATGCGCAACCACCTCTGAGACGTACCAGAACCACATGCCGTGCCGGCTGGAGCCACCTACCGGACAGACCGGAATCACCTTTCGGGCATGCCGGAACCACCTGTCAGATGTGCCAGAAACACGTGCCGGAGACGCCGGAAGCACCTGCCAAGCACGTTGGAACCACCTGCTCAACTCGCCTGAACCACCTGCCGGACATGCCAAAATCACCTGCCGACTATGCCAGAACCACTTGGCGAACACTCCGGAATCACTTGCCGGGCATGCAGGAACCACCTCTCAGACATGCCAGAACCCCGTGCCAATGACCCCGGAAGCACCAGCCGAGCACGCCGGAACCACCTGCTCGACTCGCCAGAACCACCTGCCGATCACGCAAAAATCACCTGCCGGCTACGCCACAACCAGTTGGTGAACACTTTGGAATCACCTGCCAGGCTTGCTGGAACCACCTGCCAGTCATGCCAAAATCACCTGCCAACTACGCCAGAACCGCTTGGTGGACACTGCGGAAACACCTGTCGGGCCGGCTGGAACCACATCTCGGACGTGCCAGAAACGTGTTCATGAGATGATGGAACCAAAACCCGAACAGACGGATACCACCTGCCAGAACCGCCTGAACCACCTGCTGAGCACGCCGGAACCACCTGCTCGACTCACCGGTACCACCTCCCTGACACGCCAAAATCACCTGCTGGGTATGCCAGAACCACTTGGCGGACACTCCGGAATCATCTGCCGGACATGCCGGAACCAGCTCTCAGACACACCAGAACCAAGTGCCGGAGACGCCGGAAGCACCTGCCGAGCATGCCGGAGCCACCTGCTCGACTCGCCAGAAACACCTGCCGGACACGCCAAAATCACCTGCCGGGTACGCCAGAACCACCTGGCGGACACTCCGAAATCACCTGTCGCGCATGCCGGAACCACCTCTCAGACGTGCCGGAAGCACGTGCCGGACACGCCGGAATCACCTACCGGACAGACCGGAACCACCTGCCGAGCACGCCGGAGCCACCTGTTCGACTCGCTGGAACCACCTGCCGGACAGGCCAATATCAACTGCTGGCTATGCCAGAACCACCTGGGGGACAGTCCGGGATCACCTGCCAGCCATGGCGGAACCACCTCTCAGACGTACCAGAACCACCTGCCGGAGAACCTGGAAACACGTCCTGGACAGACTGGAACCACGTGACGGCCATGCCTGAACCACCTGCCGAGCACGGCGGAACCACCTGCCGGACACGCCAAAATCACCTGCGGGCTACGCCAGAACCACTTGGACGACTCTCCGAAATGACCTGCCGGGCATGTTGGAACCACCTCTCAGACGTGCCAGAACCATGTGGCGGACAGTCCGGAATCACCTGTTGGGCATGCGCAACCACCTCTGAGACGTACCGGAACCACATGCCGTGCCGGCTGGAACCACCTACCGGACAGACCGGAATCACCTTTCGGGCATGCCGGAACCACATGTCAGATGTGCCAGAAACACGTGCCGGAGACGCCGGAAGCACCTGCCGAGCACGTCGCAACCACCTGCTCAACTCGCCTGAACCACCTGCCGGACACGCCAAATTCACCTGCCCGCTACACCAGCACCACTTCGGGGACAAGCCGGAATCACGTGAGGGGCATGCCGGCACAGCCTCTCAGACTGAACCTCGTGCCGGACACCACAGAACCACCTGCCGGACAGACCGGAACCACCTGCCGGACACCCCGGAACCACCGGCTCGACCCGCCGGAACGACCGCTGGACATGCAAAATCACCTGCCGGCTACGCCGGAAACACTTGGCGAACACTCCGGAATCACCTGCCGGGCATGCCGGAACCACCTGTCAGATGTGCCAGAAACACGTGCCGGAGACGCCGTAAGCACCTGCCAAGCACGTTGGAACCACCTGCACAACTCGCCTGAACCACCTGCCGGACATGCCAAAATCACCTGCCGACTATGCCAGAACCACTTGGCGAACACTCCGGAATCACTTGCCGGGCATGCAGGAACCACCTCTCAGACATGCCAGAACCCCGTGCCAATGACCCCGGAAGCACCAGCCGAGCACGCCGGAACCACCTGCTCGACTCGCCAGAACCACCTGCCGATCACGCAAAAATCACCTGCCGGCTACGCCACAACCAGTTGGTGAACACTTTGGAATCACCTGCCAGGCTTGCTGGAACCACCTGCCAGTCATGCCAAAATCACCTGCCAACTACGCCAGTACCACTTGGCGGACACTGCGGAAACACCTGTCGGGCCGGCTGGAACCACATCTCAGACGTGCCAGAAACGTGTTCATGAGATGCTGGAACCACACCCCGAACAGACGGATACCACCTGCCAGAACCGCCAGGACCACCTGCTGAGCACGCCAGAACCACCTGCTCGACTCACCGGTACCACCTCCCTGACACGCCAAAATCACCTGCTGGGTATGCCAGAACCACTTGGCGGACACTCCGGAATCATCTGCCGGACATGCCGGAACCAGCTCTCAGACACACCAGAACCAAGTGCCGGAGACGCCGGAAGCACCTGCCGAGCATGCCGGAGCCACCTGCTCGACTCGCCAGAAACACCTGCCGGACACGCCAAAATCACCTGCCGGGTACGCCAGAACCACCTGGCGGACACTCCGGAATCACCTGTCGCGCATGACGGAACCACCTGTCAGACGTGCTGGAAGCACGTGCCAGACACGCCGGAAACACCTACCGGACAGACCGGAACCACCTGCCAAGAACGCCGGAGCCACCTGTTCGACTCGCTGGAACCACCTGCCGGACAGGCCAATATCAACTGCTGGCAATGCCAGAACCACCTGGGGGACGGTCCGGGATCACCTGCCAGCCATGGCGGAACCACCTCTCAGACGTACCAGAACCACCTGCCGGAGAAGCTGGAAACACGTCCTGGACAGACTGGAACCACGTGACGGCCATGCCTGAACCACCTGCCGAGCACGGCGGAACCACCTGCCGGACACGCCAAAATCACCGGCGGGCTACGCCAGAACCACTTGGACGACTCTCCGAAATGACCTGCCGGGCATGTTGGAACCACCTCTCAGACGTGCCAGAAGCACGTGGCGGACAGTCCGGAATCACCTGTTGGGCATACGCAACCACCTCTGAGACGTACCAGAACCACGTGCCGTGCACGCCGGAACCACCTACCGGACAGACCGGAATCAACTTTTGGGCATGCCGGAACCACCAGTCAGATGTGCCAGAAACACGTGCCGGAGACGCCGGAAGCACCTGCCGAGCACGTCGCAACCACCTGCTCAACTCGGCTGAACCACCTGCCGGACACGCCAAAATCACCTGCCCGCTACACCAGCACCACTTCGGGGACAACCCGGAATCACGTGAGGGGCATGCCGGCACAGCCTCTCAGACTGAACCTCGTGCCGGACACCACAGAACCACCTGCCGGACAGACCGGAACCACCTGCCGGACACGCCGGAACCACCGGCTCGACCCGCCGGAACGACCGCTGGACATGCAAAATCACCTGCCGGCTACGCCGGAAACACTTGGCGAACACTCCGGAATCACCTGCCGGGCATGCCGGAACCACCTCTCAGATATGCCAGAACCACGTGCCAATGACCCCGGAAGCACCTGCCGAGCACGCCGGAACCACCTGCTCGACTCGCCAGAACCACCTGCCGGACACTCAAAAATCACCTGCCGGCTACGCCACAACCAGTTGGGGAACACTTCGGAATCACCTGCCGGGCTTGCTGGAACCACCTGCCGGTCATGCCAAAATCACCTGCCAACTACGCCAGTACCACTTGGCGGACACTGTGGAAACACCTGTCGGGCCGGCCGGAACCACATCTCAGACGTGCCAGAACCATGTGCATGAGATGCTGGAACCACACCCCGAACAGACGGATACCACCTGCCAGAACCGCCTGAACCACCTGCTGAGCACGCCGGAACCACCTGCTCGACTCACCGGTACCACCTCCCTGACACGCCAAAATCACCTGCTGGGTATGCCAGAACCACTTGGCGGACACTCCGGAATCATCTGCCGGACATGCCGGAACCAGCTCTCAGACACACCAGAACCAAGTGCCGGAGACGCCGGAAGCACCTGCCGAGCATGCCGGAGCCACCTGCTCGACTCGCCAGAAACACCTGCCGGACACGCCAAAATCACCTGCCGGGTACGCCAGAACCACCTGGCGGACACTCCGGAATCACCTGTCGCGCATGACGGAACCACCTGTCAGACGTGCTGGAAGCACGTGCCAGACACGCCGGAAACACCTACCGGACAGACCGGAACCACCTGCCAAGAACGCCGGAGCCACCTGTTCGACTCGCTGGAACCACCTGCCGGACAGGCCAATATCAACTGCTGGCAATGCCAGAACCACCTGGGGGACGGTCCGGGATCACCTGCCAGCCATGGCGGAACCACCTCTCAGACGTACCAGAACCACCTGCCGGAGAAGCTGGAAACACGTCCTGGACAGACTGGAACCACGTGACGGCCATGCCTGAACCACCTGCCGAGCACGGCGGAACCACCTGCCGGACACGCCAAAATCACCTGCGGGCTACGCCAGAACCACTTGGACGACTCTCCGAAATGACCTGCCGGGCATGTTGGAACCACCTCTCAGACGTGCCAGAAGCACGTGGCGGACAGTCCGGAATCACCTGTTGGGCATACGCAACCACCTCTGAGACGTACCAGAACCACGTGCCGTGCACGCCGGAGCCACCTACCGGACAGACCGGAATCAACTTTTGGGCATGCCGGAACCACCAGTCAGATGTGCCAGAAACACGTGCCGGAGACGCCGGAAGCACCTGCCGAGCACGTCGCAACCACCTGCTCAACTCGCCTGAACCACCTGCCGGACACGCCAAAATCACCTGCCCGCTACACCAGCACCACTTCGGGGACAACCCGGAATCACGTGAGGGGCATGCCGGCACAGCCTCTCAGACTGAACCTCGTGCCGGACACCACAGAACCACCTGCCGGACAGACCGGAACCACCTGCCGGACACGCCGGAACCACCGGCTCGACCCGCCGGAACGACCGCTGGACATGCAAAATCACCTGCCGGCTACGCCGGAAACACTTGGCGAACACTCCGGAATCACCTGCCGGGCATGCCGGAACCACCTCTCAGATATGCCAGAACCACGTGCCAATGACCCCGGAAGCACCTGCCGAGCACGCCGGAACCACCTGCTCGACTCGCCAGAACCACCTGCCGGACACGCAAAAATCACCTGCCGGCTACGCCACAACCAGTTGGGGAACACTTCGGAATCACCTGCCGGGCTTGCTGGAACCACCTGCCGGTCATGCCAAAATCACCTGCCAACTACGCCAGTACCACTTGGCGGACACTGTGGAAACACCTGTCGGGCCGGCCGGAACCACATCTCAGACGTGCCAGAACCATGTGCATGAGATGCTGGAACCACACCCCGAACAGACGGATACCACCTGCCAGAACCGCCTGAACCACCTTCTGAGCACGCCGGAACCACCTGCTCGACTCACCGGTACCACCTCCCTGACACGCCAAAATCACCTGCTGGGTATGCCAGAACCACTTGGCGGACACTCCGGAATCATCTGCCGGACATGCCGGAACCAGCTCTCAGACACACCAGAACCACGTGCCAGAGACGCCGGAAGCACCTGCCGAGCATGCCGGAGCCACCTGCTCGACTCGCCAGAAACACCTGCCGGACACGCCAAAATCACCTGCCTGGTACGCCAGAACCACCTGGCGCACACTCCGAAATCACCTGTCGCGCATGCCGGAACCACCTCTCAGACGTGCCGGAAGCACGTGCCGGACACGCCGGAATCACCTACGGGACAGACCGGAACCACCTGCCGAGCACCCCGGAGCCACCTGTTCGACTCGCTGGAACCACCTGCCGGACAGGCCAATATCAACTGCTGGCTATGCCACAACCACCTGGGGGATGGTCCGGAATCACCTGCCAGCCATGGCGGAACCACCTCTCAGACGTACCAGAACCACCTGCCGGAGAAGCTGGAAACACGTCCTGGACAGTCTGGAACCACCTGCCGGCCAAGCCTGAACCACCTGCCAAGCACAACGGAACAACCTGCCAGACACGCCAAAATCACCTGCGTGTTATGCCAGAACCACTTGGAGGACTCTCTGGGATGACCTGCCGGGCATGCCGGAACCACCTCTCAGACGTGCCAGAACCATGTGGCGGACAGTCCGGAATCACCTGTTGGGCATGCGCAACCACCTCTGAGACGTACCAGAACCACATGCCGTGCCGGCTGGAACCACCTACCGGACAGACCGGAATCACCTTTCGGGCATGCCGGAACCACCTGTCAGATGTGCCAGAAACACGTGCCGGAGACGCCGGAAGCACCAGCCGAGCACGCCAGAACCACCTGCTCGACTCGCCAGAACCACCTGCCGGACATGCCAAAATCACCTGCCGACTATGCCAGAACCACTTGGCGAACACTCCGGAATAACTTGCCGGGCATGCAGGAACCACCTCTCAGACATGCCAGAACCCCGTGCCAATGACCCCGGAAGCACCAGCCGAGCACGCCGGAACCACCTGCTCGACTCGCCAGAACCACCTGCCGATCATGCAAAAATCACCTGCCGGCTACGCCACAACCAGTTGGTGAACACTTTGGAATCACCTGCCAGGCTTGCTGGAACCACCTGCCAGTCATGCCAAAATCACCTGCCAACTACGCCAGAACCGCTTGGTGGACACTGCGGAAACACCTGTCGGGCCGGCTGGAACCACATCTCAGACGTGCCAGAAACGTGTTCATGAGATGCTGGAACCACAACCCGAACAGACGGATACCACCTGCCAGAACCGCCTGAACCACCTGCTGAGCACGCCGGAACCACCTGCTCGACTCACCGGTACCACCTCCCTGACACGCCAAAATCACCTGCTGGGTATGCCAGAACCACTTGGCGGACACTCCGGAATCATCTGCCGGACATGCCGGAACCAGCTCTCAGACACACCAGAACCAAGTGCCGGAGACGCCGGAAGCACCTGCCGAGCATGCCGGAGCCACCTGCTCGACTCACCAGAAACACCTGCCGGACACGCCAAAATCACCTGCCGGGTATGCCAGAACCACCTGGCGGACACTACGGAATCACCTGCCGCGCATGCCGGAACCACCTCTCAGACGTGCCGGAAGCACGTGCCAGACACGCCGGAAACACCTACCGGACAGACCGGAACCACCTGCCAAGAACGCCGGAGCCACCTGTTCGACTCGCTGGAACCACCTGCCGGACAGGCCAATATCAACTGCTGGCTATGCCAGAACCACCTGGGGGACAGTCCGGGATCACCTGCCAGCCATGGCGGAACCACCTCTCAGACGTACCAGAACCACCTGCCGGAGAACCTGGAAACACGTCCTGGACAGACTGGAACCACGTGACGGCCATGCCTGAACCACCTGCCGAGCACGGCGGAACCACCTGCCGGACACGCCAAAATCACCTGCGGGCTACGCCAGAACCACTTGGACGACTCTCCGAAATGACCTGCCGGGCATGTTGGAACCACCTCTCAGACGTGCCAGAACCATGTGGCGGACAGTCCGGAATCACCTGTTGGGCATGCGCAACCACCTCTGAGACGTACCGGAACCACATGCCGTGCCGGCTGGAACCACCTACCGGACAGACCGGAATCACCTTTCGGGCATGCCGGAACCACATGTCAGATGTGCCAGAAACACGTGCCGGAGACGCCGGAAGCACCTGCCGAGCACGTCGCAACCACCTGCTCAACTCGCCTGAACCACCTGCCGGACACGCCAAAATCACCTGCCCGCTACACCAGCACCACTTCGGGGACAACCCGGAATCACGTGAGGGGCATGCCGGCACAGCCTCTCAGACTGAACCTCGTGCCGGACACCACAGAACCACCTGCCGGACAGACCGGAACCACCTGCCGGACACGCCGGAACCACCGGCTCGACCCGCCGGAACGACCGCTGGACATGCAAAATCACCTGCCGGCTACGCCGGAAACACTTGGCGAACACTCCGGAATCACCTGCCGGGCATGCCGGAACCACCTCTCAGATATGCCAGAACCACGTGCCAATGACCCCGGAAGCACCTGCCGAGCACGCCGGAACCACCTGCTCGACTCGCCAGAACCACCTGCCGGACACTCAAAAATCACCTGCCGGCTACGCCACAACCAGTTGGGGAACACTTCGGAATCACCTGCCGGGCTTGCTGGAACCACCTGCCGGTCATGCCAAAATCACCTGCCAACTACGCCAGTACCACTTGGCGGACACTGTGGAAACACCTGTCGGGCCGGCCGGAACCACATCTCAGACGTGCCAGAACCATGTGCATGAGATGCTGGAACCACACCCCGAACAGACGGATACCACCTGCCAGAACCGCCTGAACCACCTGCTGAGCACGCCGGAACCACCTGCTCGACTCACCGGTACCACCTCCCTGACACGCCAAAATCACCTGCTGGGTATGCCAGAACCACTTGGCGGACACTCCGGAATCATCTGCCGGACATGCCGGAACCAGCTCTCAGACACACCAGAACCAAGTGCCGGAGACGCCGGAAGCACCTGCCGAGCATGCCGGAGCCACCTGCTCGACTCGCCAGAAACACCTGCCGGACACGCCAAAATCACCTGCCGGGTACGCCAGAACCACCTGGCGGACACTCCGGAATCACCTGTCGCGCATGACGGAACCACCTGTCAGACGTGCTGGAAGCACGTGCCAGACACGCCGGAAACACCTACCGGACAGACCGGAACCACCTGCCAAGAACGCCGGAGCCACCTGTTCGACTCGCTGGAACCACCTGCCGGACAGGCCAATATCAACTGCTGGCAATGCCAGAACCACCTGGGGGACGGTCCGGGATCACCTGCCAGCCATGGCGGAACCACCTCTCAGACGTACCAGAACCACCTGCCGGAGAAGCTGGAAACACGTCCTGGACAGACTGGAACCACGTGACGGCCATGCCTGAACCACCTGCCGAGCACGGCGGAACCACCTGCCGGACACGCCAAAATCACCTGCGGGCTACGCCAGAACCACTTGGACGACTCTCCGAAATGACCTGCCGGGCATGTTGGAACCACCTCTCAGACGTGCCAGAAGCACGTGGCGGACAGTCCGGAATCACCTGTTGGGCATACGCAACCACCTCTGAGACGTACCAGAACCACGTGCCGTGCACGCCGGAGCCACCTACCGGACAGACCGGAATCAACTTTTGGGCATGCCGGAACCACCAGTCAGATGTGCCAGAAACACGTGCCGGAGACGCCGGAAGCACCTGCCGAGCACGTCGCAACCACCTGCTCAACTCGCCTGAACCACCTGCCGGACACGCCAAAATCACCTGCCCGCTACACCAGCACCACTTCGGGGACAACCCGGAATCACGTGAGGGGCATGCCGGCACAGCCTCTCAGACTGAACCTCGTGCCGGACACCACAGAACCACCTGCCGGACAGACCGGAACCACCTGCCGGACACGCCGGAACCACCGGCTCGACCCGCCGGAACGACCGCTGGACATGCAAAATCACCTGCCGGCTACGCCGGAAACACTTGGCGAACACTCCGGAATCACCTGCCGGGCATGCCGGAACCACCTCTCAGATATGCCAGAACCACGTGCCAATGACCCCGGAAGCACCTGCCGAGCACGCCGGAACCACCTGCTCGACTCGCCAGAACCACCTGCCGGACACGCAAAAATCACCTGCCGGCTACGCCACAACCAGTTGGGGAACACTTCGGAATCACCTGCCGGGCTTGCTGGAACCACCTGCCGGTCATGCCAAAATCACCTGCCAACTACGCCAGTACCACTTGGCGGACACTGTGGAAACACCTGTCGGGCCGGCCGGAACCACATCTCAGACGTGCCAGAACCATGTGCATGAGATGCTGGAACCACACCCCGAACAGACGGATACCACCTGCCAGAACCGCCTGAACCACCTTCTGAGCACGCCGGAACCACCTGCTCGACTCACCGGTACCACCTCCCTGACACGCCAAAATCACCTGCTGGGTATGCCAGAACCACTTGGCGGACACTCCGGAATCATCTGCCGGACATGCCGGAACCAGCTCTCAGACACACCAGAACCACGTGCCAGAGACGCCGGAAGCACCTGCCGAGCATGCCGGAGCCACCTGCTCGACTCGCCAGAAACACCTGCCGGACACGCCAAAATCACCTGCCTGGTACGCCAGAACCACCTGGCGCACACTCCGAAATCACCTGTCGCGCATGCCGGAACCACCTCTCAGACGTGCCGGAAGCACGTGCCGGACACGCCGGAATCACCTACGGGACAGACCGGAACCACCTGCCGAGCACCCCGGAGCCACCTGTTCGACTCGCTGGAACCACCTGCCGGACAGGCCAATATCAACTGCTGGCTATGCCACAACCACCTGGGGGATGGTCCGGAATCACCTGCCAGCCATGGCGGAACCACCTCTCAGACGTACCAGAACCACCTGCCGGAGAAGCTGGAAACACGTCCTGGACAGTCTGGAACCACCTGCCGGCCAAGCCTGAACCACCTGCCAAGCACAACGGAACAACCTGCCAGACACGCCAAAATCACCTGCGTGTTATGCCAGAACCACTTGGAGGACTCTCTGGGATGACCTGCCGGGCATGCCGGAACCACCTCTCAGACGTGCCAGAACCATGTGGCGGACAGTCCGGAATCACCTGTTGGGCATGCGCAACCACCTCTGAGACGTACCAGAACCACATGCCGTGCCGGCTGGAACCACCTACCGGACAGACCGGAATCACCTTTCGGGCATGCCGGAACCACCTGTCAGATGTGCCAGAAACACGTGCCGGAGACGCCGGAAGCACCAGCCGAGCACGCCAGAACCACCTGCTCGACTCGCCAGAACCACCTGCCGGACATGCCAAAATCACCTGCCGACTATGCCAGAACCACTTGGCGAACACTCCGGAATAACTTGCCGGGCATGCAGGAACCACCTCTCAGACATGCCAGAACCCCGTGCCAATGACCCCGGAGGCACCAGCCGAGCACGCCGGAACCACCTGCTCGACTCGCCAGAACCACCTGCCGATCATGCAAAAATCACCTGCCGGCTACGCCACAACCAGTTGGTGAACACTTTGGAATCACCTGCCAGGCTTGCTGGAACCACCTGCCAGTCATGCCAAAATCACCTGCCAACTACGCCAGAACCGCTTGGTGGACACTGCGGAAACACCTGTCGGGCCGGCTGGAACCACATCTCGGACGTGCCAGAAACGTGTTCATGAGATGATGGAACCAAAACCCGAACAGACGGATACCACCTGCCAGAACCGCCTGAACCACCTGCTGAGCACGCCGGAACCACCTGCTCGACTCACCGGTACCACCTCCCTGACACGCCAAAATCACCTGCTGGGTATGCCAGAACCACTTGGCGGACACTCCGGAATCATCTGCCGGACATGCCGGAACCAGCTCTCAGACACACCAGAACCAAGTGCCGGAGACGCCGGAAGCACCTGCCGAGCATGCCGGAGCCACCTGCTCGACTCACCAGAAACACCTGCCGGACACGCCAAAATCACCTGCCGGGTATGCCAGAACCACCTGGCGGACACTACGGAATCACCTGCCGCGCATGCCGGAACCACCTCTCAGACGTGCCGGAAGCACGTGCCAGACACGCCGGAAACACCTACCGGACAGACCGGAACCACCTGCCAAGAACGCCGGAGCCACCTGTTCGACTCGCTGGAACCACCTGCCGGACAGGCCAATATCAACTGCTGGCTATGCCAGAACCACCTGGGGGACAGTCCGGGATCACCTGCCAGCCATGGCGGAACCACCTCTCAGACGTACCAGAACCACCTGCCGGAGAACCTGGAAACACGTCCTGGACAGACTGGAACCACGTGACGGCCATGCCTGAACCACCTGCCGAGCACGGCGGAACCACCTGCCGGACACGCCAAAATCACCTGCGGGCTACGCCAGAACCACTTGGACGACTCTCCGAAATGACCTGCCGGGCATGTTGGAACCACCTCTCAGACGTGCCAGAACCATGTGGCGGACAGTCCGGAATCACCTGTTGGGCATGCGCAACCACCTCTGAGACGTACCGGAACCACATGCCGTGCCGGCTGGAACCACCTACCGGACAGACCGGAATCACCTTTCGGGCATGCCGGAACCACATGTCAGATGTGCCAGAAACACGTGCCGGAGACGCCGGAAGCACCTGCCGAGCACGTCGCAACCACCTGCTCAACTCGCCTGAACCACCTGCCGGACACGCCAAATTCACCTGCCCGCTACACCAGCACCACTTCGGGGACAAGCCGGAATCACGTGAGGGGCATGCCGGCACAGCCTCTCAGACTGAACCTCGTGCCGGACACCACAGAACCACCTGCCGGACAGACCGGAACCACCTGCCGGACACCCCGGAACCACCGGCTCGACCCGCCGGAACGACCGCTGGACATGCAAAATCACCTGCCGGCTACGCCGGAAACACTTGGCGAACACTCCGGAATCACCTGCCGGGCATGCCGGAACCACCTGTCAGATGTGCCAGAAACACGTGCCGGAGACGCCGTAAGCACCTGCCAAGCACGTTGGAACCACCTGCACAACTCGCCTGAACCACCTGCCGGACATGCCAAAATCACCTGCCGACTATGCCAGAACCACTTGGCGAACACTCCGGAATCACTTGCCGGGCATGCAGGAACCACCTCTCAGACATGCCAGAACCCCGTGCCAATGACCCCGGAAGCACCAGCCGAGCACGCCGGAACCACCTGCTCGACTCGCCAGAACCACCTGCCGATCACGCAAAAATCACCTGCCGGCTACGCCACAACCAGTTGGTGAACACTTTGGAATCACCTGCCAGGCTTGCTGGAACCACCTGCCAGTCATGCCAAAATCACCTGCCAACTACGCCAGTACCACTTGGCGGACACTGCGGAAACACCTGTCGGGCCGGCTGGAACCACATCTCAGACGTGCCAGAAACGTGTTCATGAGATGCTGGAACCACACCCCGAACAGACGGATACCACCTGCCAGAACCGCCAGGACCACCTGCTGAGCACGCCAGAACCACCTGCTCGACTCACCGGTACCACCTCCCTGACACGCCAAAATCACCTGCTGGGTATGCCAGAACCACTTGGCGGACACTCCGGAATCATCTGCCGGACATGCCGGAACCAGCTCTCAGACACACCAGAACCAAGTGCCGGAGACGCCGGAAGCACCTGCCGAGCATGCCGGAGCCACCTGCTCGACTCGCCAGAAACACCTGCCGGACACGCCAAAATCACCTGCCGGGTACGCCAGAACCACCTGGCGGACACTCCGGAATCACCTGTCGCGCATGACGGAACCACCTGTCAGACGTGCTGGAAGCACGTGCCAGACACGCCGGAAACACCTACCGGACAGACCGGAACCACCTGCCAAGAACGCCGGAGCCACCTGTTCGACTCGCTGGAACCACCTGCCGGACAGGCCAATATCAACTGCTGGCAATGCCAGAACCACCTGGGGGACGGTCCGGGATCACCTGCCAGCCATGGCGGAACCACCTCTCAGACGTACCAGAACCACCTGCCGGAGAAGCTGGAAACACGTCCTGGACAGACTGGAACCACGTGACGGCCATGCCTGAACCACCTGCCGAGCACGGCGGAACCACCTGCCGGACACGCCAAAATCACCGGCGGGCTACGCCAGAACCACTTGGACGACTCTCCGAAATGACCTGCCGGGCATGTTGGAACCACCTCTCAGACGTGCCAGAAGCACGTGGCGGACAGTCCGGAATCACCTGTTGGGCATACGCAACCACCTCTGAGACGTACCAGAACCACGTGCCGTGCACGCCGGAACCACCTACCGGACAGACCGGAATCAACTTTTGGGCATGCCGGAACCACCAGTCAGATGTGCCAGAAACACGTGCCGGAGACGCCGGAAGCACCTGCCGAGCACGTCGCAACCACCTGCTCAACTCGCCTGAACCACCTGCCGGACACGCCAAAATCACCTGCCCGCTACACCAGCACCACTTCGGGGACAACCCGGAATCACGTGAGGGGCATGCCGGCACAGCCTCTCAGACTGAACCTCGTGCCGGACACCACAGAACCACCTGCCGGACAGACCGGAACCACCTGCCGGACACGCCGGAACCACCGGCTCGACCCGCCGGAACGACCGCTGGACATGCAAAATCACCTGCCGGCTACGCCGGAAACACTTGGCGAACACTCCGGAATCACCTGCCGGGCATGCCGGAACCACCTCTCAGATATGCCAGAACCACGTGCCAATGACCCCGGAAGCACCTGCCGAGCACGCCGGAACCACCTGCTCGACTCGCCAGAACCACCTGCCGGACACGCAAAAATCACCTGCCGGCTACGCCACAACCAGTTGGGGAACACTTCGGAATCACCTGCCGGGCTTGCTGGAACCACCTGCCGGTCATGCCAAAATCACCTGCCAACTACGCCAGTACCACTTGGCGGACACTGTGGAAACACCTGTCGGGCCGGCCGGAACCACATCTCAGACGTGCCAGAACCATGTGCATGAGATGCTGGAACCACACCCCGAACAGACGGATACCACCTGCCAGAACCGCCTGAACCACCTTCTGAGCACGCCGGAACCACCTGCTCGACTCACCGGTACCACCTCCCTGACACGCCAAAATCACCTGCTGGGTATGCCAGAACCACTTGGCGGACACTCCGGAATCATCTGCCGGACATGCTGGAACCAGCTCTCAGACACACCAGAACCACGTGCCAGAGACGCCGGAAGCACCTGCCGAGCATGCCGGAGCCACCTGCTCGACTCGCCAGAAACACCTGCCGGACACGCCAAAATCACCTGCCAGGTACGCCAGAACCACCTGGCGCACACTCCGAAATCACCTGTCGCGCATGCCGGAACCACCTCTCAGACGTGCCGGAAGCACGTGCCGGACACGCCGGAATCACCTACGGGACAGACCGGAACCACCTGCCGAGCACCCCGGAGCCACCTGTTCGACTCGCTGGAACCACCTGCCGGACAGGCCAATATCAACTGCTGGCTATGCCACAACCACCTGGGGGATGGTCAGGAATCACCTGCCAGCCATGGCGGAACCACCTCTCAGACGTACCAGAACCACCTGCCGGAGAAGCTGGAAACACGTCCTGGACAGTCTGGAACCACCTGCCGGCCAAGCCTGAACCACCTGCCAAGCACAACGGAACAACCTGCCAGACACGCCAAAATCACCTGCGTGTTATGCCAGAACCACTTGGAGGACTCTCTGGGATGACCTGCCGGGCATGCCGGAACCACCTCTCAGACGTGCCAGAACCATGTGGCGGACAGTCCGGAATCACCTGTTGGGCATGCGCAACCACCTCTGAGACGTACCAGAACCACATGCCGTGCCGGCTGGAACCACCTACCGGACAGACCGGAATCACCTTTCGGGCATGCCGGAACCACCTGTCAGATGTGCCAGAAACACGTGCCGGAGACGCCGGAAGCACCAGCCGAGCACGCCAGAACCACCTGCTCGACTCGCCAGAACCACCTGCCGATCACGCAAAAATCACCTGCCGGCTACGCCACAACCAGTTGGTGAACACTTTGGAATCACCTGCCAGGCTTGCTGGAACCACCTGCCAGTCATGCCAAAATCACCTGCCAACTATGCCAGAACCGCTTGGCGGACACTGCGTAAACACCTGTCGGGCCGGCTGGAACCACATCTCAGACGTGCCAGAAACGTGTTCATGAGATGCTGGAACCACACCCCGAACAGACGGATACAACCTGCCAGAACCGCCTGAACCACCTGCTGAGCACGCCGGAACCACCTGCTCGACTCACCGGTACCACCTCCCTGACACGCCAAAATCACCTGCTGGGTATGCCAGAACCACTTGGCGGACACTCCGGAATCATCTGCCGGACATGCCGGAACCAGCTCTCAGACACACCAGAACCAAGTGCCGGAGACGCCGGAAGCACCTGCCGAGCATGCCGGAGCCACCTGCTCGACTCGCCAGAAACACCTGCCGGACACGCCAAAATCACCTGCCGGGTACGCCAGAACCACCTGGCGGACACTCCGGAATCACCTGTCGCGCATGACGGAACCACCTGTCAGACGTGCCGGAAGCACGTGCCAGACACGCCGGAAACACCTACCGGACAGACCGGAACCACCTGCCAAGAACGACAGAGCCACCTGTTCGACTCACTGGAACCACCTGCCGGACAGGACAATAACAACTGCTGGCTATGCCAGAACCACCTGGGGGACAGTCCGGGATCACCTGCCAGCCATGGCGGAACCACCTCTCAGACGTACCAGAACCACCTGCCGGAGAAGCTGGAAACACGTCCTGGACCGACTGGAACCACGTGACGGCCATGCCTGAACCACCTGCCGAGCACGGCGGAACCACCTGCCGGACACGCCAAAATCACCTGCGGGCTACGCCAGAACCACTTGGACGACTCTCCGAAATGACCTGCCGGGCATGTTGGAACCACCTCTCAGACGTGCCAGAAGCACGTGGCGGACAGTCCGGAATCACCTGTTGGGCATACGCAACCACCTCTGACACGTTCCAGAACCACGTGCCGTGCACGCCGGAACCACCTACCGGACAGACCGGAATCAACTTTTGGGCATGCCGGAACCACCAGTCAGATGTGCCAGAAACACGTGCCGGAGACGCCGGAAGCACCTGCCGAGCACGTCGCAACCACCTGCTCAACTCGCCTAAACCACCTGCCGGACACGCCAAAATCACCTGCCCGCTACACCAGCACCACTTTGGGGACAAGCCGGAATCACGTGAGGGGCATGCCGGCACAGCCTCTCAGACTGAACCTCGTGCCGGACACCACAGAACCACCTGCCGGACAGACCGGAACCACCTGCCGGACACGCCGGAACCACCGGCTCGACCCGCCGTAACGACCGCTGGACATGCAAAATCACCTGCCGGCTACGCCGGAAACACTTGGCGAACACTCCGGAATCACCTGCCGGGCATGCCGGAACCACCTCCCAGATATGCCAGAACCACGTGCCAATGACCCCGGAAGCACCTGCCGAGCACGCCGGAACCACCTGCTCGACTCGCCAGAACCACCTGCCGGACACGCAAAAATCACCTGCCGGCTACGCCACAACCAGTTGGGGAACACTTCGGAATCACCTGCCGGGCTTGCTGGAACCACCTGCCGGTCATGCCAAAATCACCTGCCGACTACGCCAGTACCACTTGGCGGACACTGTGGAAACACCTGTCGGGCCGGCCGGAACCACATCTCAGACGTGCCAGAACCATGTGCATGAGATGCTGGAACCACACCCCGAACAGACGGATACCACCTGCCAGAACCGCCTGAACCACCTGCTGAGCACGCCAGTACCACCTGCTCGACTCACCGGTACCACCTCCCTGACACGCCAAAATCACCTGCTGGGTATGCCAGAACCACTTGGCGGACACTCCGGAATCATCTGCCGGACATGCCGGAACCAGCTCTCAGACACACCAGAACCAAGTGCCGGAGACGCCGGAAGCACCTGCCGAGCATGCCGGAGCCACCTGCTCGACTCGCCAGAAACACCTGCCGGACACGCCAAAATCACCTGCCGGGTACGCCAGAACCACCTGGCGGACACTCCGGAATCACCTGTCGCGCATGACGGAACCACCTGTCAGACGTGCTGGAAGCACGTGCCAGACACGCCGGAAACACCTACCGGACAGACCGGAACCACCTGCCAAGAACGCCGGAGCCACCTGTTCGACTCGCTGGAACCACCTGCCGGACAGGCCAATATCAACTGCTGGCAATGCCAGAACCACCTGGGGGACGGTCCGGGATCACCTGCCAGCCATGGCGGAACCACCTCTCAGACGTACCAGAACCACCTGCCGGAGAAGCTGGAAACACGTCCTGGACAGACTGGAACCACGTGACGGCCATGCCTGAACCACCTGCCGAGCACGGCGGAACCACCTGCCGGACACGCCAAAATCACCGGCGGGCTACGCCAGAACCACTTGGACGACTCTCCGAAATGACCTGCCGGGCATGTTGGAACCACCTCTCAGACGTGCCAGAAGCACGTGGCGGACAGTCCGGAATCACCTGTTGGGCATACGCAACCACCTCTGAGACGTACCAGAACCACGTGCCGTGCACGCCGGAACCACCTACCGGACAGACCGGAATCAACTTTTGGGCATGCCGGAACCACCAGTCAGATGTGCCAGAAACACGTGCCGGAGACGCCGGAAGCACCTGCCGAGCACGTCGCAACCACCTGCTCAACTCGCCTGAACCACCTGCCGGACACGCCAAAATCACCTGCCCGCTACACCAGCACCACTTCGGGGACAACCCGGAATCACGTGAGGGGCATGCCGGCACAGCCTCTCAGACTGAACCTCGTGCCGGACACCACAGAACCACCTGCCGGACAGACCGGAACCACCTGCCGGACACGCCGGAACCACCGGCTCGACCCGCCGGAACGACCGCTGGACATGCAAAATCACCTGCCGGCTACGCCGGAAACACTTGGCGAACACTCCGGAATCACCTGCCGGGCATGCCGGAACCACCTCTCAGATATGCCAGAACCACGTGCCAATGACCCCGGAAGCACCTGCCGAGCACGCCGGAACCACCTGCTCGACTCGCCAGAACCACCTGCCGGACACGCAAAAATCACCTGCCGGCTACGCCACAACCAGTTGGGGAACACTTCGGAATCACCTGCCGGGCTTGCTGGAACCACCTGCCGGTCATGCCAAAATCACCTGCCAACTACGCCAGTACCACTTGGCGGACACTGTGGAAACACCTGTCGGGCCGGCCGGAACCACATCTCAGACGTGCCAGAACCATGTGCATGAGATGCTGGAACCACACCCCGAACAGACGGATACCACCTGCCAGAACCGCCTGAACCACCTGCTGAGCACGCCGGAACCACCTGCTCGACTCACCGGTACCACCTCCCTGACACGCCAAAATCACCTGCTGGGTATGCCAGAACCACTTGGCGGACACTCCGGAATCATCTGCCGGACATGCCGGAACCAGATCTCAGACACACCAGAACCAAGTGCCGGAGACGCCGGAAGCACCTGCCGAGCATGCCGGAGCCACCTGCTCGACTCGCCAGAAACACCTGCCGGACACGCCAAAATCACCTGCCGGGTACGCCAGAACCACCTGGCGGACACTCCGGAATCACCTGTCGCGCATGACGGAACCACCTGTCAGACGTGCTGGAAGCACGTGCCAGACACGCCGGAAACACCTACCGGACAGACCGGAACCACCTGCCAAGAACGCCGGAGCCACCTGTTCGACTCGCTGGAACCACCTGCCGGACAGGCCAATATCAACTGCTGGCAATGCCAGAACCACCTGGGGGACGGTCCGGGATCACCTGCCAGCCATGGCGGAACCACCTCTCAGACGTACCAGAACCACCTGCCGGAGAAGCTGGAAACACGTCCTGGACAGACTGGAACCACGTGACGGCCATGCCTGAACCACCTGCCGAGCACGGCGGAACCACCTGCCGGACACGCCAAAATCACCTGCGGGCTACGCCAGAACCACTTGGACGACTCTCCGAAATGACCTGCCGGGCATGTTGGAACCACCTCTCAGACGTGCCAGAAGCACGTGGCGGACAGTCCGGAATCACCTGTTGGGCATACGCAACCACCTCTGAGACGTACCAGAACCACGTGCCGTGCACGCCGGAGCCACCTACCGGACAGACCGGAATCAACTTTTGGGCATGCCGGAACCACCAGTCAGATGTGCCAGAAACACGTGCCGGAGACGCCGGAAGCACCTGCCGAGCACGTCGCAACCACCTGCTCAACTCGCCTGAACCACCTGCCGGACACGCCAAAATCACCTGCCCGCTACACCAGCACCACTTCGGGGACAACCCGGAATCACGTGAGGGGCATGCCGGCACAGCCTCTCAGACTGAACCTCGTGCCGGACACCACAGAACCACCTGCCGGACAGACCGGAACCACCTGCCGGACACGCCGGAACCACCGGCTCGACCCGCCGGAACGACCGCTGGACATGCAAAATCACCTGCCGGCTACGCCGGAAACACTTGGCGAACACTCCGGAATCACCTGCCGGGCATGCCGGAACCACCTCTCAGATATGCCAGAACCACGTGCCAATGACCCCGGAAGCACCTGCCGAGCACGCCGGAACCACCTGCTCGACTCGCCAGAACCACCTGCCGGACACGCAAAAATCACCTGCCGGCTACGCCACAACCAGTTGGGGAACACTTCGGAATCACCTGCCGGGCTTGCTGGAACCACCTGCCGGTCATGCCAAAATCACCTGCCAACTACGCCAGTACCACTTGGCGGACACTGTGGAAACACCTGTCGGGCCGGCCGGAACCACATCTCAGACGTGCCAGAACCATGTGCATGAGATGCTGGAACCACACCCCGAACAGACGGATACCACCTGCCAGAACCGCCTGAACCACCTTCTGAGCACGCCGGAACCACCTGCTCGACTCACCGGTACCACCTCCCTGACACGCCAAAATCACCTGCTGGGTATGCCAGAACCACTTGGCGGACACTCCGGAATCATCTGCCGGACATGCCGGAACCAGCTCTCAGACACACCAGAACCACGTGCCAGAGACGCCGGAAGCACCTGCCGAGCATGCCGGAGCCACCTGCTCGACTCGCCAGAAACACCTGCCGGACACGCCAAAATCACCTGCCAGGTACGCCAGAACCACCTGGCGCACACTCCGAAATCACCTGTCGCGCATGCCGGAACCACCTCTCAGACGTGCCGGAAGCACGTGCCGGACACGCCGGAATCACCTACGGGACAGACCGGAACCACCTGCCGAGCACCCCGGAGCCACCTGTTCGACTCGCTGGAACCACCTGCCGGACAGGCCAATATCAACTGCTGGCTATGCCACAACCACCTGGGGGATGGTCCGGAATCACCTGCCAGCCATGGCGGAACCACCTCTCAGACGTACCAGAACCACCTGCCGGAGAAGCTGGAAACACGTCCTGGACAGTCTGGAACCACCTGCCGGCCAAGCCTGAACCACCTGCCAAGCACAACGGAACAACCTGCCAGACACGCCAAAATCACCTGCGTGTTATGCCAGAACCACTTGGAGGACTCTCTGGGATGACCTGCCGGGCATGCCGGAACCACCTCTCAGACGTGCCAGAACCATGTGGCGGACAGTCCGGAATCACCTGTTGGGCATGCGCAACCACCTCTGAGACGTACCAGAACCACATGCCGTGCCGGCTGGAACCACCTACCGGACAGACCGGAATCACCTTTCGGGCATGCCGGAACCACCTGTCAGATGTGCCAGAAACACGTGCCGGAGACGCCGGAAGCACCAGCCGAGCACGCCAGAACCACCTGCTCGACTCGCCAGAACCACCTGCCGATCACGCAAAAATCACCTGCCGGCTACGCCACAACCAGTTGGTGAACACTTTGGAATCACCTGCCAGGCTTGCTGGAACCACCTGCCAGTCATGCCAAAATCACCTGCCAACTATGCCAGAACCGCTTGGCGGACACTGCGTAAACACCTGTCGGACCGGCTGGAACCACATCTCAGACGTGCCAGAAACGTGTTCATGAGATGCTGGAACCACACCCCGAACAGACGGATACAACCTGCCAGAACCGCCTGAACCACCTGCTGAGCACGCCGGAACCACCTGCTCGACTCACCGGTACCACCTCCCTGACACGCCAAAATCACCTGCTGGGTATGCCAGAACCACTTGGCGGACACTCCGGAATCATCTGCCGGACATGCCGGAACCAGCTCTCAGACACACCAGAACCAAGTGCCGGAGACGCCGGAAGCACCTGCCGAGCATGCCGGAGCCACCTGCTCGACTCGCCAGAAACACCTGACGGACACGCCAAAATCACCTGCCGGGTACGCCAGAACCACCTGGCGGACACTCCGGAATCACCTGTCGCGCATGACGGAACCACCTGTCAGACGTGCTGGAAGCACGTGCCAGACACGCCGGAAACACCTACCGGACAGACCGGAACCACCTGCCAAGAACGACAGAGCCACCTGTTCGACTCACTGGAACCACCTGCCGGACAGGCCAATAACAACTGCTGGCTATGCCAGAACCACCTGGGGGACAGTCCGGGATCACCTGCCAGCCATGGCGGAACCACCTCTCAGACGTACCAGAACCACCTGCCGGAGAAGCTGGAAACACGTCCTGGACCGACTGGAACCACGTGACGGCCATGCCTGAACCACCTGCCGAGCACGGCGGAACCACCTGCCGGACACGCCAAAATCACCTGCGGGCTACGCCAGAACCACTTGGACGACTCTCCGAAATGACCTGCCGGGCATGTTGGAACCACCTCTCAGACGTGCCAGAAGCACGTGGCGGACAGTCCGGAATCACCTGTTGGGCATACGCAACCACCTCTGACACGTTCCAGAACCACGTGCCGTGCACGCCGGAACCACCTACCGGACAGACCGGAATCAACTTTTGGGCATGCCGGAACCACCAGTCAGATGTGCCAGAAACACGTGCCGGAGACGCCGGAAGCACCTGCCGAGCACGTCGCAACCACCTGCTCAACTCGCCTGAACCACCTGCCGGACACGCCAAAATCACCTGCCCGCTACACCAGCACCACTTTGGGGACAAGCCGGAATCACGTGAGGGGCATGCCGGCACAGCCTCTCAGACTGAACCTCGTGCCGGACACCACAGAACCACCTGCCGGACAGACCGGAACCACCTGCCGGACACGCCGGAACCACCGGCTCGACCCGCCGTAACGACCGCTGGACATGCAAAATCACCTGCCGGCTACGCCGGAAACACTTGGCGAACACTCCGGAATCACCTGCCGGGCATGCCGGAACCACCTCCCAGATATGCCAGAACCACGTGCCAATGACCCCGGAAGCACCTGCCGAGCACGCCGGAACCACCTGCTCGACTCGCCAGAACCACCTGCCGGACACGCAAAAATCACCTGCCGGCTACGCCACAACCAGTTGGGGAACACTTCGGAATCACCTGCCGGGCTTGCTGGAACCACCTGCCGGTCATGCCAAAATCACCTGCCGACTACGCCAGTACCACTTGGCGGACACTGTGGAAACACCTGTCGGGCCGGCCGGAACCACATCTCAGACGTGCCAGAACCATGTGCATGAGATGCTGGAACCACACCCCGAACAGACGGATGCCACCTGCCAGAACCGCCTGAACCACCTGCTGAGCACGCCGGAACCACCTGCTCGACTCGCCGGAACCACCTACCTGACATGCCCAAATCACCAGCCGGGTATGCCAGAACCACTTGGCGGACACTCCGGAATCATCTGCCGGACATGCCGGAACCAGCTCTCAGACACACCAGAACCACGTGCCGGAGACGCCGGAAGCACCTGCCGAGCATGCCGGAGCCACCTGCTCGACTCGCCAGAAACACCTGCCGTACACGCCAAAATCACCTGCCGGCTACGCCAGAACCACCTGGCGGACACTCCGAAATCACCTGTCGCGCATTCCGGAACCACCTCTCAGACGTGCCGGAAGCACGTGCCGGACACGCCGGAATCACCTACCGGACAGACCGGAACCACCTGCCAAGAACGCCGGAGCCACCTGTTCGACTCGCTGGAACCACCTGCCGGACAGGCCAATATCAACTGCTGGCTATGCCAGAACCACCTGGGGGACGGTCCGGAATCACCTGCCAGCCATGGCGGAACCACCTCTCAGACGTACCAGAACCACCTGCCGGAGAAGCTGGAAACACGTCCTGGACAGACTGGAACCACGTGACGGCCATGCCTGAACCACCTGCCGAGCACGGCGGAACCACCTGCCGGACACGCCAAAATCACCTGCGGGCTACGCCAGAACCACTTGGACGACTCTCCGAAATGACCTGCCGGGCATGTTGGAACCACCTCTCAGACGTGCCAGAAGCACGTGGCGGACAGTCCGGAATCACCTTTTGGGCCTACGCAACCACCTCTGACACGTACCAGAACCACGTGCCGTGCACGCCGGAACCACCTACCGGACAGACCGGAATCAACTTTTGGGCATGCCGGAACCACCAGTCAGATGTGCCAGAAACACGTGCCGGAGACGCCGGAAGCACCTGCCGAGCACGTCGCAACCACCTGCTCAACTCGCCTGAACCACCTGCCGGACACGCCAAATTCACCTGCCCGCTACACCAGCACCACTTCGGGGACAAGCCGGAATCACGTGAGGGGCATGCCGGCACAGCCTCTCAGACTGAACCTCGTGCCGGACACCACAGAACCACCTGCCGGACAGACCGGAACCACCTGCCGGACACGCCGGAACCACCGGCTCGACCCGCCGGAACGACCGCTGGACATGCAAAATCACCTGCCGGCTACGCCGGAAACACTTGGCGAACACTCCGGAATCACCTGCCGGGCATGCCGGAACCACCTCTCAGATATGCCAGAACCACGTGCCAATGACCCCGGAAGCACCTGCTGAGCACGCCGGAACCACCTGCTCGACTCGCCAGAACCACCTGCCGGACACGCAGAAATCACCTGCCGGCTACGCCACAACCAGTTGGGGAACACTTCGGAATCACCTGCCGGGCTTGCGGGAACCACCTGCCGGTCATGCCAAAATCACCTGCCAACTACGCCAGTACCACTTGGCGGACACTGTGGAAACACCTGTCGGGCCGGCCGGAACCACATCTCAGATGTGCCAGAACCATGTGCATGAGATGCTGGAACCACACCCCGAACAGACGGAAAACACCTGCCAGACCCGTCTGAACAACCTGCCGAGCACGCCGGAGCCATCTGCTCGACTCGCCGGAACCATCTACCTGACATGCCCAAATCACCAGCCAGGTATGCCAGAACCACTTGGCGGACACTCCGGAATCCTCTGCCGGACATGCCGGAACCAGCTCTCAGACACACCAGGACCACGTGCCGGAGACGCCGGAAGCACCTGCCGAGCATGCCGGAGCCACCTGCTCGACTCGCCAGAAACACCTGCCGGACACTCCAAAATCACCTGCCGGGTACGCCAGAACCACCTGGCGGACACTCCGAAATCACCTGTCGTGCATGCCGGAACCACCTCTCAGACGTGCCGGAAGCACGTGCCGGACACGCCGGAATCACCTACCGGACAGACCGGAACCACCTGCCGAGCACGCCGGAGCCACCTGTTCGACTCGCTGGAACCACCTGCCGGACAGGCCAATATCAACTGCTGGCTATGCCAGAACCACCTGGGGGACGGTCCGGAATCACCTGCCAGCCATGGCGGAACCACCTCTCAGACGTACCAGAACCACCTGCCGGAGAAGCTGGAAACACGTCCTGGACAGTCTGGAACCACCTGCCGGCCAAGCCTGAACCACCTGCCAAGCACAACGGAACAACCTGCCAGACACGCCAAAATCACCTGTGTGTTATGCCAGAACCACTTGGAGGACTCTCTGGGATGACCTGCCGGGCATGCCGGAACCACCTCTCAGACGTGCCAGAACCATGTGGCGGACAGTCCGGAATCACCTGTTGGGCATGCGCAACCACCTCTGAGACGTACCAGAACCACATGCCGTGCCGGCTGGAACCACCTACCGGACAGACCGGAATCACCTTTCGGGCATGCCGGAACAACCTGTCAGATGTGCCAGAAACACGTGCCGGAGACGCCGGAAGCACCTGCCAAGCACGTTGGAACCACCTGCTCAACTCGCCTGAACCACCTGCCGGACATGCCAAAATCACCTGCTGACTATGCCAGAACCACTTGGCGAACACTCCGGAATCACTTGCCGGGCATGCAGGAACCACCTCTCAGACATGCCAGAACCCCGTGCCAATGACCCCGGAAGCACCAGCCGAGCACGCCGGAACCACCTGCTCGACTCGCCAGAACCACCTGCCGATCACGCAAAAATCACCTGCCGGCTACGCCACAACCAGTTGGTGAACACTTTGGAATCACCTGCCAGGCTTGCTGGAACCACCTGCCAGTCATGCCAAAATCACCTGCCAACTACGCCAGAACCGCTTGGCGGACACTGCGGAAACACCTGTCGGGCCGGCTGGAACCACATCTCAGACGTGCCAGAAACGTGTTCATGAGATGCTGGAACCACACCCCGAACAGACGGATACCACCTGCCAGAACCGCCTGAACCACCTGCTGAGCACGCCGGAACCACCTGCTCGACTCACCGGTACCACCTCCCTGACACGCCAAAATCACCTGCTGGGTATGCCAGAACCACTTGGCGGACACTCCGGAATCATCTGCCGGACATGCCGGAACCAGCTCTCAGACACACCAGAACCAAGTGCCGGAGACGCCGGAAGCACCTGCCGAGCATGCCGGAGCCACCTGCTCGACTCGCCAGAAACACCTGCCGGACACGCCAAAATCACCTGCCGGGTACGCCAGAACCACATGGCGGACACTCCGGAATCACCTGTCGCGCATGACAGAAACACCTCTCAGACGTGCCGGAAGCACGTGCCAGACACGCCGGAAACACCTACCGGAAAGACCGGAACCACCTGCCAAGAACGCCGGAGCCACCTGTTCGACTCGCTGGAACCACCTGCCGGACAGGCCAATATCAACTGCTGGCTATGCCAGAACCACCTGGGGGACAGTCCGGGATCACCTGCCAGCCATGGCGGAACCACCTCTCAGACGTACCAGACCACCTGCCGGAGAAGCTGGAAACACGTCCTGGACAGACTGGAACCACGTGACGGCCATGCCTGAACCACCTGCCGAGCACGGCGGAACCACCTGCCGGACACGCCAAAATCACCTGCGGGCTACGCCAGAACCACTTGGACGACTCTCCGAAATGACCTGCCGGGCATGTTGGAACCACCTCTCAGACGTGCCAGAAGCACGTGGCGGACAGTCCGGAATCACCTGTTGGGCATACGCAACCACCTCTGAGACGTACCAGAACCACGTGCCGTGCACGCCGGAACCACCTACTGGACAGACCGGAATCAACTCTTGGGCATGCCGGAACCACCAGTCAGATGTGCCAGAAACACGTGCCAGAGACGCCGGAAGCACCTGCCGAGGACGTCACAACCACCTGCTCAACTCGCCTGAACCACCTGCCGGACACGCCAAAATCACCTGCCCGCTACACCAGCACCACTTCGGGGACAAGCCGGAATCACGTGAGGGGCATGCCGGCACAGCCTCTCAGACTGAACCTCGTGCCGGACACCACAGAACCACCTGCCGGACAGACCGGAACCACCTGCCGGACACGCCGGAACCACCGGCTCGACCCGCCGGCACGACCGCTGGACATGCAAAATCACCAGCCGGCTACGCCGGAAACACTTGGCGAAGACTCTGGAATCACCTGCCGGGCATGCCGGAACCACCTCTCAGATATGCCAGAACCACGTGCCAATGACCCCGGAAGCACCTGCCGAGCACGCCGGAACCACCTGCTCGACTCGCCAGAACCACCTGCCGATCACGCAAAAATCACCTGCCGGCTACGCCACTACCAGTTGGGGAACACTTCGGAATCACCTGCCGGGCTTGCTGGAACCACCTGCCGGTCATGCCAAAATCACCTGCCAACTACGCCAGTACCACTTGGCGGACACTGTGGAAACACCTGTCGGGCCGGCCGGAACCACATCTCAGACGTGCCAGAACCATGTGCATGAGATGCTGGAACCACACCCCGAACAGACGGAAAACACCTGCCAGACCCGTCTGAACAACCTGCCGAGCACGCCGGAGCCACCTGCTCGACTCGCTGGAACCACCTACCTGACATGCCCAAATCACCAGCCGGGTATGCCAGAACCACTTGGCGGACACTCCGGAATCCTCTGCCGGACATGCCGGAACCAGCTCTCAGACACACCAGAACCACGTGCCGGAGACGCCGGAAGCACCTGCCGAGCATGCCGGAGCCACCTGCTCGACTCGCCAGAAACACCGGCCGGACACGCCAAAATCACCTGCCGGCTACGCCAGAACCACCTGGCGGACACTCCGAAATCACCTGTCGTGCATGCCGGAACCACCTCTCAGACGTGCCGGAAGCACATGCCGGACACGCCGGAATCACCTACCGGACAGACCGGAACCACCTGCCGAGCACGCCGGAGCCACCTGTTCGACTCGCTGGAACCACCTGCCGGACAGGCCAATATCAACTGCTGGCTATGCCAGAACCACCTGGGGGACGGTCCGGAATCGCCTGCCAGCCATGGCGGAACCACCTCTCAGACGTACCAGAACCACCTGCCGGAGAAGCTGGAAACACGTCCTGGACAGTCTGGAACCACCTGCCGGCCAAGCCTGAACCACCTGCCAAGCACAACGGAACAACCTGCCAGACACGCCAAAATCACCTGCGTGTTATGCCAGAACCACTTGGAGGACTCTCTGGGATGACCTGCCGGGCATGCCGGAACCACCTCTCAGACGTGCCAGAACCATGTGGCGGACAGTCCGGAATCACCTGTTGGGCATGCGCAACCAACTCTGAGACGTACCAGAACCACATGCCGTGCCGGCTGGAACCACCTACCGGACAGACCGGAATCACCTTTCGGGCATGCCGGAACCACCTGTCAGATGTGCCAGAAACACGTGCCGGAGACGCCGGAAGCACCTGCCAAGCACGTTGGAACCACCTGCTCAACTCGCCTGAACCACCTGCCGGACATGCCAAAATCACCTGCCGACTATGCCAGAACCACTTGGCGAACACTCCGGAATCACTTGCCGGGCATGCAGGAACCACCTCTCAGACATGCCAGAACCCCGTGCCAATGACCCCGGAAGCACCAGCCGAGCACGCCGGAACCACCTGCTCGACTCGCCAGAACCACCTGCCGATCATGCAAAAATAACCTGCCGGCTACGCCACAACCAGTTGGTGAAGACTTTGGAATCACCTGCCAGGCTTGCTGGAACCACCTGCCAGTCATGCCAAAATCACCTGCCAACTACGCCAGAACCGCTTGGCGGACACTGCGGAAACACCTGTCGGGCCGGCTGGAACCACATCTCAGACGTGCCAGAAACGTGTTCATGAGATGCTGGAACCACACCCCGAACAGACGGATACCACCTGCCAGAACCGCCTGAACCACCTGCTGAGCACGCCGGAAACACCTGCTCGACTCACCGGTACCACCTCCCTGACACGCCAAAATCACCTGCTGGGTATGCCAGAACCACTTGGCGGACACTCCGGAATCATCTGCCGGACATGCCGGAACCAGCTCTCAGACACACCAGAACCAAGTGCCGGAGACGCCGGAAGCACCTGCCGAGCATGCCGGAGCCACCTGCTCGACTCGCCAGAAACACCTGCCGGACACGCCAAAATCACCTGCCGGGTACGCCAGAACCACCTGGCGGACACTCCGGAATCACCTGTCGCGCATGACGGAACCACCTCTCAGACGTGCCGGAAGCACGTGCCAGACACGCCGGAAACACCTACCGGACAGACCGGAACCACCTGCCAAGAACGCCGGAGCCACCTGTTCGACTCGCTGGAACCACCTGCCGGACAGGCCAATATCAACTGCTGGCTATGCCAGAACCACCTGGGGGACAGTCCGGGATCACCTGCCAGCCATGGCGGAACCACCTCTCAGACGTACCAGAGCCACCTGCCGGAGAAGCTGGAAACACTTCCTGGACAGACTGGAACCACGTGACGGCCATGCCTGAACCACCTGCCGAGCACGGCGGAACCACCTGCCGGACACGCCAAAATCACTTGCGGGCTACGCCAGAACCACTTGGACGACCCTCCGAAATGACCTGCCGGGCATGTTGGGACCACGTCTCAGACGTGCCAGAAGCACGTGGCGGACAGTCCGGAATCACCTGTTGGGCATACGCAACCACCTCTGACACGTACCAGAACCACGTGCCGTGCACGCCGGAACCACCTACCGGACAGACCGGAATCAACTTTTGGGCATGCCGGAACCACCAGTCAGATGTGCCAGAAACACGTGCCGGAGACGCCGGAAGCACCTGCCGAGCACGTCGCAACCACCTGCTCAACTCGCCTGAACCACCTGCCGGACACGCCAAAATCACCTGCCCGCTACACCAGCACCACTTCGGGGACAAGCCGGAATCACGTGAGGGGCATGCCGGCACAGCCTCTCAGACTGAACCTCGTGCCGGACACCACAGAACCACCTGCCGGACAGACCGGAACCACCTGCCGGACACGCCGGAACCACCGGCTCGACCCGCCGGAACGACCGCTGGACATGCAAAATCACCTGCCGGCTACGCCGGAAACACTTGGCGAACACTCCGAATCACCTGCCGGGCATGCCGGAACCACCTCTCAGATATGCCAGAACCACGTGCCAATGACCCCGGAAGCACCTGCCGAGCACGCCGGAACCACCTGCTCGACTCGCCAGAACCACCTGCCGGACACGCAAAAATCACCTGCCGGCTACGCCACAACCAGTTGGGGAACACTTCGGAATCACCTGCCGGGCTTGCTGGAACCACCTGCCGGTCATGCCAAAATCACCTGCCAACTACGCCAGTACCACTTGGCGGACACTGTGGAAACACCTGTCGGGCCGGCCGGAACCACATCTCAGACGTGCCAGAACCATGTGCATGAGATGCTGGAACCACACCCCGAACAGACGGAAAACACCTGCCAGACCCGTCTGAACAACCTGCCGAGCACGCCGGAGCCACCTGCTCGACTCGCCGGAACCACCTACCTGACATGCCCAAATCACCAGCCGGGTATGCCAGAACCACTTGGCGGACACTCCGGAATCATCTGCCGGACATGCCGGAACCAGCTCTCAGACACACCAGAACCACGTGCCGGAGACGCCGGAAGCACCTGCCGAGCATGCCGGAGCCACCTGCTCGACTCGCCAGACACCTGCCGCACGCCAAAATCACCTGCCGGGTCGCCAGAGCCCACCTGGCGGACACTCCGAAGTCACCTGTCGCGCATGCCGAACCACCTCTCGACGTGCCGGAGCACCGTGCCGGACACGCCGAATCACCTACCCGACAGAGCGGAACCACCTGCCGAGCACGCCGAGCCACCTGTTCGACTCGCTGGACCCACCTGCCGGACAGCCGATGTGAATTGCTGGCTATGCCAGAACCACCTGGGGCGGTCCGGAATCACCTGCCAGCCATGGCGGAACCACCTCTGAGACGTGCCAGACCACCTGCCGAGAAGCTGGAAACACGTCCTGGACAGTCTGGAACCACCTGCCGGCCAAGCCTGAACCACCTGCAAGCACAACGGAACAACCTGCCAGACACGCCAAAATCACCTGCGTGTTATGCCAGAACCACTTGGAGGACTCTCTGGGATGACCTGCCGGGCATGCCGGAACCACCTCTCAGACGTGCCAGAACCATGTGGCGGACAGTCCGGAATCACCTGTTGGGCATGCGCAACCACCTCTGAGACGTACCAGAACCACATGCCGTGCCGGCTGGAACCACCTACCGGACAGACCGGAATCACCTTTCGGGCATGCCGGAACCACCTGTCAGATGTGCCAGAAACACGTGCCGGAGACGCCGGAAGCACCTGCCAAGCACGTTGGAACCACCTGCTCAACTCGCCTGAACCACCTGCCGGACATGCCAAAATCACCTACCGACTATGCCAGAACCACTTGGCGAACACTCCGGAATCACTTGCCGGGCATGCAGGAACCACCTCTCAGACATGCCAGAACCCCGTGCCAATGACCCCGGAAGCACCAGCCGAGCACGCCGGAACCACCTGCTCGACTCGCCAGAACCACCTGCCGATCACGCAAAAATCACCT
>NW_027227373.1:0-38904 GCF_037783145.1 Equus przewalskii | reverse complement strand
TAGCTGGATATCACATCTCAGACGTGCCAGAACCATGTGCATGAGATGCTGGAACCACACCCCGAACAGACGGAAAACACCTGCCAGACCCGTCTGAACAACCTGCCGAGCACGCCGGAGCCACCTGCTCGACTCGCCGGAACCACCTACCTGACATGCCCAAATCACCAGCCGGGTATGCCAGAACCACTTGGCGGACACTCCAGAATCATCTGCCGGATATGCCGGAACCAGGTCTCAGACACACCAGAACCACGTGCTGGAGACGCCGGAAGCACCTGCCGAGCATTCCCGAGCCACCTGCTCGACTCGCCAGAAACACCCGCCGGACACGCCAAAATCACCTGCCGGGTACGCCAGAACCACCTGGCAGACACTCCGAAATCACCTGTCGAGCATGCCGGAACCACCTCTCAGACGTGCCGGAAGCACGTGCCGGACACGCCGGAATCACCTACCGGACAGACCGGAACCACCTGCCGAGCACGCCGGAGCCACCTGTTCGACTCGCTGGAACCACCTGCCGGACAGGCCAATATCAACTGCTGGCTATGCCAGAACCACCTGGAGGACGGTCCGGAATCACCTGCCAGCCATGGCGGAACCACCTCTCAGACGTACCAGAACCACCTGCCGGAGAAGCTGGAAACACGTCCTGGACAGTCTGGAACCACCTGCCGGCCAAGCCTGAACCACCTGCCAAGCACAACGGAACAACCTGCCAGACACGCCAAAATCACCTGCGTGTTATGCCAGAACCACTTGGAGGACTCTCTGGGATGACCTGCCGGGCATGCCGGAACCACCTCTCAGACGTGCCAGAACCATGTGGCGGACAGTCCGGAATCACCTGTTGGGCATGCGCAACCACCTCTGAGACGTACCAGAACAACATGCCGTGCAGGCTGGAACCACCTACCGGACAGCCCGGAATCCCCTTTCGGGCATGCCGGAACCACCTGTCAGATGTGCCAGAAACACGAGCCGGAGACGCCGGAAGCACCTGCCAAGCACGTTGGAACCACCTGCTCAACTCGCCTGAACCACCTGCCGGACATGCCAAAATCACCTGCTGTGTATGCCAGAACCACTTGGCGGACACTCCGGAATCATCTGCCGGACATGCCGGAACCAGCTCTCAGACACACCAGAACCAAGTGCCGGAGACGCCGGAAGCACCTGCCGAGCATGCCGGAGCCACCTGCTCGACTCGCCAGAAACACCTGCCGGACACGCCAAAATCACCTGCCTGGTACGCCAGAACCACCTGGCGGACACTCCGGAATCACCTGTCGCGCATGACGGAACCACCTCTCAGACGTGCCGGAAGCATGTGCCAGACACGCCGGAAACACCTACCGGACAGACCGGAACCACCTGCCAAGAACGCCGGAGCCACCTGTTCGACTCGCTGGAACCACCTGCCGGACAGGCCAATATCAACTGCTGGCTATGCCAGAACCACCTGGGGGACAGTCCGGGATCACCTGCCAGCCATGGCGGAACCACCTCTCAGACGTACCAGAACCACCTGCCGGAGAAGCTGGAAACACGTCCTGGACAGACTGGAACCACGTGACGGCCATGCCTGAACCACCTGCCGAGCACGGCGGAACCACCTGCCGGACACGCCAAAATCACCTGCGGGCTACGCCAGAACCACTTGGACGACTCTCCGAAATGACCTGCCGGGCATGTTGGAACCACCTCTCAGACGTGCCAGAAGCACGTGGCGGACAGTCCGGAATCACCTGTTGGGCATACGCAACCACCTCTGAGACGTACCAGAACCACGTGCCGTGCACGCCGGAACCACCTACCGGACAGACCGGAATCAACTTTTGGGCATGCCGGAACCACCAGTCAGATGTGCCAGAAACACGTGCCGGAGACGCCGGAAGCACCTGCCGAGCACGTCGCAACCACCTGCTCAACTCGCCTGAACCACCTGCCGGACACGCCAAAATCACCTGCCCGCTACACCAGCAACACTTCGGGGACAAGCCGGAATCACGTGAGGGGCATGCCGGCACAGCCTCTCAGACTGAACCTCGTGCCGGACACCACAGAACCACCTGCCGGACAGACCGGAACCACCTGCCGGACACGCCGGAACCACCGGCTCGACCCGCCGGAACGACCGCTGGACATGCAAAATCACCTGCCGGCTACGCCGGAAACACTTGGCGAACACTCTGGAATCACCTGCCGGGCATGCTGTAACCACCTCTCAGATATGCCAGAACCACGTGCCAATGACCCCGGAAGCACCTGCCGAGCACGCCGGAACCACCTGCTCGACTCGCCAGAACCACCTGCCGGACACGCAAAAATCACCTGCCGGCTACGCCACAACCAGTTGGGGAACACTTCGGAATCACCTGCCGGGCTTGCTGGAACCACCTGCCGGTCATGCCAAAATCACCTGCCAACTACGCCAGTACCACTTGGCGGACACTGTGGAAACACCTGTCGGGCCGGCCGGAACCACTCTTCAGACGTGCCAGAACCATGTGCATGAGATGCTGGAACCACACCCCGAACAGACGGAAAACACCTGCCAGACCCGTCTGAACAACCTGCCGAGCACGCCGGAGCCACCTACCTGACATGCCCAAATCGCCAGCCGGTTATGCCAGAACCACTTGGCGGACACTCCGGAATCATCTGCCGGACATGCCGGAACCAGCTCTCAGACACACCAGAACCACGTGCCGGAGACGCCGGAAGCACCTGCCGAGCACGTCGCAACCACCTGCTCAACTCGCCTGAACCACCTGCCGGACACGCCAAAATCACCTGCCCGCTACACCAGCACCACTTCGGGGACAAGCCGGAATCACGTGAGGGGCATGCCGGCACAGCCTCTCAGACTGAACCTCGTGCCGGACACCACAGAACCACCTGCCGGACAGACCGGAAACACCTGCCGGACACGCCGGAACCACCGGCTCGACCCGCCGGAACGACCGCTGGACATGCAAAATCACCTGCCGGCTACGCCGGAAACACTTGGCGAACACTCTGGAATCACCTGCCGGGCATGCTGTAACCACCTCTCAGATATGCCAGAACCACGTGCCAATGACCCCGGAAGCACCTGCCGAGCACGCCGGAACCACCTGCTCGACTCGCCAGAACCACCTGCCGGACACGCAAAAATCACCTGCCGGCTACGCCACAACCAGTTGGGGAACACTTCGGAATCACCTGCCGGGCTTGCTGGAACCACCTGCCGGTCATGCCAAAATCACCTGCCAAGTACGCCAGTACCACTTGGCGGACACTGTGGAAACACCTGTCGGGCCGGCCGGAACCACTCTTCAGACGTGCCAGAACCATGTGCATGAGATGCTGGAACCACACCCCGAACAGACGGAAAACACCTGCCAGACCCGTCTGAACAACCTGCCGAGCACGCCGGAGCCACCTGCCTGACATGCCCAAATCACCAGCCGGTTATGCCAGAACCACTTGGCGGACACTCCGGAATCATCTGCCGGACATGCCGGAACCAGCTCTCAGACACACCAGAACCACGTGCCGGAGACGCCGGAAGCACCTGCCGAGCATGCCGGAGCCACCTGCTCGACTCGCCAGAAACACCTGCCGGACACGCCAAAATCACCTGCCGGGTACGCCAGAACCACCTGGCGGACACTCTGAAATCACCTGTCGCGCATGCCGGAACCACCTCTCAGACGTGCCGGAAGCACGTGCCGGACACGCCGGAATCACCTACCGGACAGAGCGGAACCACCTGCCGAGCACGCCGGAGCCACCTGTTCGACTCGCTGGAACCACCTGCCAGACAGGCCAATATCAACTGCTGGCTATGCCAGAAGCACCTGGGGGACGGTCCGGGATCACCTGCCAGCCATGGCGGAACCACCTCTCAGACGTACCAGAACCACCGGCCGGAGAAGCTGGAAACACGTCCTGGACAGACTGGAACCACGTGACGGCCATGCCTGAACCACCTGCCGAGCACGGCGGAACCACCTTCCGGACACGCCAAAATCACCTGCGGGCTACGCCAGAACCACTTGGACGACTCTCCGAAATGACCTGCCGGGCATGTTGGAACCACCTCTCAGACGTGCCAGAAGCACGTGGCGGACAGTCCGGAATCACCTGTTGGGCATACGCAACCACCTCTGAGACGTACCAGAACCACGTGCCGTGCACGCCGGAACCACCTACCGGACAGACCGGAATCAACTTTTGGGGGTGCCGGAACCACCAGTCAGATGTGCCAGAAACACGTGCCGGAGACGCCGGAAGCACCTGCCGAGCACGTCGCAACCACCTGCTCAACTCGCCTGAACCACCTGCCGGACACGCCAAAATCACCTGCCCGCTACACCAGCACCACTTCGGGGACAAGCCGGAATCACGTGAGGGGCATGCCGGCACAGCCTCTCAGACTGAACCTCGTGCCGGACACCACAAAACCACCTGACGGACAGACCGGAACCACCTGCCGGACACGCCGGAACCACCGGCTCGACCCGCCGGGACGACCGCTGGACATGCAAAATCACCTGCCGGCTACGCCGGAAACACTTGGCGAACACTCCGGAATCACCTGCCGGGCATGCCGGAACCACCTCTCAGATATGCCAGAACCACGTGCCAATGACCCCGGAAGCACCTGCCGAGCACGCCGGAACCACCTGCTCGACTCGCCTGAACCACCTGCCGGACTCGCTGAAATCACCTGCCGGCTACGCCACAACCAGTTGGGGAACACTTCGGAATCACCTGCCGGGCTTGCTGGAACCACCTGCCAGTCATGCCAAAATCACCTGCCAACTACGCCAGAACCGCTTGGCGGACACTGCGGAAACACCTGTCGGGCCGGCTGGAACCACATCTCAGACGTGCCAGAAACGTGTTCATGAGATGCTGGAACCACACCCCGAACAGACGGATACCACCTGCCAGAACCGCCTGAACCACCTGCTGAGCACGCCGGAACCACCTGCTCGACTCACCGGTACCACCTCCCTGACACACCAAAATCACCTGCTGGGTATGCCAGAACCAGTTGGCGGAACCTCCGGAATCATCTGCCGGACATGCCGGAACCAGCTCTCAGACACACCAGAACCAAGTGCCGGAGACGCCGGAAGCACCTGCCGAGCATGCCGGAGCCACCTGCTCGACTCGCCAGAAACACCTGCCGGACACGCCAAAATCACCTGCCGGGTACGCCAGAACCACCTGGCGGACACTCCGGAATCACCTGCCGCGCATGCCGGAACCACCTCTCAGACGTGCCGGAAGCACGTGCCAGACACGCCGGAAACACCTACCGGACAGACCGGAACCACCTGCCAAGAACGCCGGAGCCACCTGTTCGACTCGCTGGAACCACCTGCCGGACAGGCCAATATCAACTGCTGGCTATGCCAGAACCACCTGGGGGACAGTCTGGGATCACCTGCCAGCCATGGCGGAACCACCTCTCAGACGTACCAGAACCACCTGCCGGAGAAGCTGGAAACACGTCCTGGACAGACTGGAACCACGTGACGGCCATGCCTGAACCACCTGCCGAGCACGGCGGAACCACCTGCCGGACACGCCAAAATCACCTGCGGGCTACGCCAGAACCACTTGGACGACTCTCCGAAATGACATGCCGGGCATGTTGGAACCACCTCTCAGACGTGCCAGAAGCACGTGGCGGACAGTCCGGAATCACCTGTTGGGCATACGCAACCACCTCTGAGACGTACCAGAACCACGTGCCGTGCACGCCGGAACCACCTACCGGACAGACCGGAATCAACTTTTGGGCATGCCGGAACCACCAGTCAGATGTGCCAGAAACACGTGCCGGAGACGCCGGAAGCACCTGCCGAGCACGTCGCAACCACCTGCACAACTCGCCTGAACCACCTGCCAGACACGCCAAAATCACCTGCCCGCTACACCAGCACCACTTCGGGGACAAGCCGGAATCACGTGAGGGGCATGCCGGCACAGCCTCTCAGACTGAACCTCGTGCCGGACACCACAGAACCACCTGCCGGACAAACCGGAACCACCTGCCGGACACGCCGGAACCACCGGCTCGACCCGCCGGAACGACCGCTGGACATGCAAAATCACCTGCCGGCTACGCCGGAAACACTTGGCGAACACTCCGGAATCACCTGCCGGGCATGCCGGAACCACCTCTCAGATATGCCAGAACCACGTGCCAATGACCCCGGAAGCACCTGCCGAGCACGCCGGAACCACCTGCTCGACTCGCCAGAACCACCTGCCGGACATGCAAAAATCACCTGCCGGCTACGCCACAACCAGTTGGGGAACACCTCGGAATCACCTGCCGGGCTTGCTGGAACCACCTGCCGGTCATGCCAAAATCACCTGCCAAGTACGCCAGTACCACTTGGCGGACACTGTGGAAACGCCTGTCGGGCCGGCCGGAACCACATCTCAGACGTGCCAGAACCATGTGCATGAGATGCTGGAACCACACCCCGAACAGACGGAAAACACCTGCCAGACCCGTCTGAACAACCTGCCGAGCACGCCGGAGCCACCTGCTCGACTCGCCGGAACCACCTACCTGACATGCCCAAATCACCAGCCGGGTATGCCAGAACCACTTGGCGGACACTCCCGAATCATCTGCCGGACATGCCGGAACCAGCTCTCAGACACACCAGAACCACGTGCCGGAGACGCCGGAAGCACCTGCCGAGCATGCCGGAGCCACCTGCTCGACTCGCCAGAAACACCTGCCGGACACGCCCAAATCACCTGCCGGGTACGCCAGAACCACCTGGCGGACACTCCGAAATCACCTGTCGCGCATGCCGGAACCACCTCTCAGACGTGCCGGAAGCACATGCCGGACACGCCGGAATCAACTACCGGACAGACCGGAACCACCTGCCGAGCACGCCGGAGCCACATGTTGGACTCGCTGGAACCACCTGCCGGACAGGCCAATATCAACTGCTGGCTATGCCAGAACCACCTGGGGGACGGTCCGGAATCACCTGCCAGCCATGGCGGAACCACCTCTCAGACGTACCAGAACCACCTGCCGGAGAAGCTGGAAAAACGTCCTGGACAGTCTGGAACCACCTGCCGGCCAAGCCTGAACCACCTGCCAAGCACAACGGAACAACCTGCCAGACACGCCAAAATCACCTGCGTGTTATGCCAGAACCACTTGGAGGACTCTCTGGGATGACCTGCCGGGCATGCCGGAACCACCTCTCAGACGTGCCAGAACCATGTGGCGAACAGTCCAGAATCACCTGTTGGGAATGCGCAACCACCTCTGAGACGTACCAGAACCACATGCCGTGCCGGCTGGAACCACCTACCGGACAGACCGGAATCACCTTTCGGGCATGCCGGAACCACCTGTCAGATGTGCCAGAAACACGTGCCGGAGACGCCGGAAGCACCTGCCAAGCACGTTGGAACCACCTGCTCAACTCGCGTGAACCACCTGCCGGACATGCCAAAATCACCTGCCGACTATGCCAGAACCACTTGGCGAACACTCCGGAATCGCTTGCCGGGTATGCAGGAACCACCACTCAGACATGCCAGAACCCCGTGCCAATGACCCCGGAAGCACCAGCCGAGCACGCCGGAACCACCTGCTCGACTCGCCAGAACCACCTGCCGATCACGCAAAAATCACCTGCCGGCTACGCCACAACCAGTTGGTGAACACTTTGGAATCACCTGCCAGGCTTGCTGGAACCACCTGCCAGTCATGCCAAAATCACCTGCCAACTATGCCAGAACCGCTTGGCGGACACTGCGGAAACACCTGTCGGGCCGGCTGGAACCACATCTCAGACGTGCCAGAAACGTGTTCATGAGATGCTGGAACCACACCCCGAACAGACGGATACCACCTGCCAGAACCGCCTGAACCACCTGCTGAGCACGCCGGAACCACCTGCTCGACTCACCGGTACCACCTCCCTGACACGCCAAAATCACCTGCTGGGTATGCCAGAACCACTTGGCGGACACTCCGGAATCATCTGCCGGACATGCCGGAACCAGCTCTCAGACACACCACAACCAAGTGCCGGAGACGCCGGAAGCACCTGCCGAGCATGCCGGAGCCACCTGCTCGACTCGCCAGAAACACCTGCCGGACACGCCAAAATCACCTGCCGGGTACGCCAGAACCACCTTGCGGACACTCCGGAATCACCTGCCGCGCATGCCGGAACCACCGCTCAGACGTGCCGGAAGCACGTGCCAGACACGCCGGAAACACCTACCGGACAGACCGGAACCACCTGCCAAGAACGCCGGAGCCACCTGTTCGACTCGCTGGAACCACCTGCCGGACAGGCCAATATCAACTGCTGGCTATGCCAGAACCACCTGGGGGACAGTCCGGGATCACCTGCCAGCCATGGCGGAACCACCTCTCAGACGTACCAGAACCACCTGCCGGAGAAGCTGGAAACACGTCCTGGACAGACTGGAACCACGTGACGGCCATGCCTGAACCACCTGCCGAGCACGGCGGAACCACCTGCCGGACACGCCAAAATCACCTGCGGGCTACGCCAGAACCACTTGGACGACTCTCCGAAATGACCTGCCGGGCATGTTGGAACCACCTCTCAGACGTGCCAGAAGCACGTGGCGGACAGTCCGGAATCACCTGTTGGGCATACGCAACCACCTCTGAGACGTACCAGAACCATGTGCCGTGCACGCCGGAAACACCTACCGGACAGACCGGAATCAACTTTTGGGCATGCCGGAACCACCAGTCAGATGTGCCAGAAACACGTGCCGGAGACGCCGGAAGCACCTGCCGAGCACGTCGCAACCACCTGCTCAACTCGCCTGAACCACCTGCCGGACACGCCAAAATCACCTGCCCGCTACACCAGCACCACTTCGGGGACAAGCCGGAATCACGTGAGGGGCATGCCGGCACAGCCTCTCAGACTGAACCTCGTGCCGGACACCACAGAACCACCTGCCGGAAAGACCGGAACCACCTGCCGGACACGCCGGAACCACCGGCTCGACCCGCCGGAACGACCGCTGGACATGCAAAATCACCTGCCGGCTACGCCGGAAACACTTGGCGAACACTCCGGAATCACCTGCCGGGCATGCCGGAACCACCTCTCAGATATGCCAGAACCACGTGCCAATGACCCCGGAAGCACCTGCCGAGCACGCCGGAACCACCTGCTCGACTCGCCAGAACCACCTGCCGGACACGCAAAACTCACCTGCCGGCTACGCCACAACCAGTTGGGGAACACTTCGGAATCACCTGCCGGGCTTGCTGGAACCACCTGCCGGTCATGCCAAAATCACCTGCCAAGTACGCCAGTACCACTTGGCGGACACTGCGGAAACACCTGTCGGGCCGGCCGGAACCACATCTCAGACGTGCCAGAACCATGTGCATGAGATGCTGGAACCACACCCCGAACAGACGGAAAACACCTGCCAGACCCGTCTGAACAACCTGCCGAGCACGCCGGAGCCACCTGCTCGACTCGCCGGAACGACCTACCTGACATGCCCAAATCACCAGCCAGGTATGCCAGAACCACTTGGCGGACACTCCCGAATCATCTGCCGGACATGCCGGAACCAGCTCTCAGACACACCAGAACCACGTGCCGGAGACGCCGGAAGCACCTGCCGAGCATGCCGGAGCCACCTGCTCGACTCGCCAGAAACACCTGCCGGACACGCCAAAATCACCTGCCGGGTACGCCAGAACCACCTGGCGGACACTCCGAAATCACCTGTCGCGCATGCCGGAACCACATCTCAGACGTGCCGGAAGCACATGCCGGACACGCCGGAATCAACTACCGGACAGACCGGAACCACCTGCCGAGCACGCGGGAGCCACCTGTTCGACTCGGTGGAACCACCTGCCGGACAGGCCAATATCAACTGCTGGCTATGCCAGAACCACCTGGGGGACGGTCCGGAATCACCTGCCAGCCATGGCGGAACCACCTCTCAGACGTACCAGAACCACCTGCCGGAGAAGCTGGAAACACGTCCTGGACAGTCTGGAACCACCTGCCGGCGAAGCCTGAACCACCTGCCAAGCACAACGGAACAACCTGCCAGACACGCCAAAATCACCTGCGTGCTATGCCAGAACCAGTTGGAGGACTCTCTGGGATGACCTGCCGGGCATGCCGGAACCTCCTCTCAGACGTGCCAGAACCATGTGGCGGACAGTCCAGAATCACCTGTTGGGAATGCGCAACCACCTCTGAGACGTACCAGAACCACATGCCGTGCCGCCTGGAACCACCTACCGGACAGACCGGAATCCCCTTTCGGGCATGCCGGAACCACCTGTCAGATGTGCCAGAAACACGTGCCGGAGACGCCGGAAGCACCTGCCAAGCACGTTGGAACCACCTGCTCAACTCGCCTGAACCACCTGCCGGACATGCCAAAATCACCTGCCGACAATGCCAGAACCACTTGGCGAACACTCCGGAATCACTTGCCGGGCATGCAGGAACCACCACTCAGACAAGCCAGAACCCCGTGCCAATGACCCCGGAAGCACCAGCCGAGCACGCCGGTACCACCTGCTCGACTCGCCAGAACCACCTGCCGATCACGCAAAAATCACCTCCCGGCTACGCCACAACCAGTTGGTGAACACTTTGGAATCACCTGCCAGGCTTGCTGGAACCACCTGCCAGTCATGCCAAAATCACCTGCCAACTCCGCCAGAACCGCTTGGCGGACACTGCGGAAACACCTGTCGGGCCGGCTGGAACCACATCTCAGACGTGCCAGAAACGTGTTCATGAGATGCTGGAACCACACCCCGAACAGACGGATACCACCTGCCAGAACCGCCTGAACCACCTGCTGAGCACGCCGGAACCACCTGCTCGACTCACCGGTACCACCTCCCTGACACGCCAAAATCACCTGCTGGGTATGCCAGAACCAGTTGGCGGAACCTCCGGAATCATCTGCCGGACATGCCGGAACCAGCTCTCAGACACACCAGAACCAAGTGCCGGAGACGCCGGAAGCACCTGCCGAGCATGCCGGAGCCACCTGCTCGACTCGCCAGAAACACCTGCCGGACACGCCAAAATCACCTGCCGGGTACGCCAGAACCACCTGGCGGACACTCCGGAATCACCTGCCGCGCATGACGGAACCACCTCTCAGACGTGCCGGAAGCACGTGCCAGACACGCCGGAAACACCTACCGGACAGACCGGAACCACCTGCCAAGAACGCCGGAGCCACCTGTTCGACTCGCTGGAACCACCTGCCGGACAGGCCAATATCAACTGCTGGCTATGCCAGAACCACCTGGGGGACAGTCCGGGATCACCTTCCAGCCATGGCGGAACCACCTCTCAGACGTACCAGAACCACCTGCCGGAGAAGCTGGAAACACGTCCTGGACAGACTGGAACCACGTGACGGCCATGCCTGAACCACCTGCCGAGCACGGCGGAACCACCTGCCGGACACGCCAAAATCACCTGCGGGCTACGCCAGAACCACTTGGACGACTCTCCGAAATGACCTGCCGGGCATGTTGGAACCACCTCTCAGACGTGCCAGAAGCACGTGGCGGACAGTCCGGAATCACCTGTTGGGCATACGCAACCACCTCTGAGACGTACCAGAACCACGTGCCGTGCACGCCGGAACCACCTACCGGACAGACCGGAATCAAGTTTTGGGCGTGCCGGAACCACCAGTCAGATGTGCCAGAAACACGTGCCGGAGACGCCGGAAGCACCTGCCGAGCACGTCGCAACCACCTGCTCAACTCGCCTGAACCACCTGCCGGACACGCCAAAATCACCTGCCCGCTACACCAGCACCACTTCGGGACAAGCTGGAATCACGTGAGGGGCATGCCGGCACAGCCTCTCAGACTGAACCTCGTGCCGGACACCACAAAACCACCAGCCGGACAGACCGGAACCACCTGCCGGACACGCCGGAACCACCGGCTCGACCCGCCGGAACGACCGCTGGACATGCAAAATCACCTGCCGGCTACGCCGGAAACACTTGGCGAACACTCCGGAATCACGTGCCCGGCATGCCGCAACCACCTCTCAGATATGCCAGAACCACGTGCCAATGACCCCGGAAGCACCAGCCGAGCACGCCGGAACCACCTGCTCGACTCGCCAGAACCTCCTGCCGGACACGCAAAAATCACCTGCCGGCTACGCCACAACCAGTTGGGGAACACTTCGGAATCACCTGCCGGGCTTGCTGGAACCACCTGACGGTCATGCCAAAATCACCTGCCAACTACGCCAGTACCACTTGGCGGACACTGTGGAAACACCTGTCGGGCCGGCCGGAACCACATCTCAGACGTGCCAGAACCATGTGCATGAGATGCTGGAACCACACCCCGAACAGACGGAAAACACCTGCCAGACCCGTCTGAACAACCTGCCGAGCACGCCGGAGCCACCTGCTCGACTCGCCGGAACCACCTACCTGACATGCCCAAATCACCAGCCGGGTATGCCAGAACCACTTGGCGGACACTCCGGAATCATCTGCCGGACATGCCGGAACCAGCTCTCAGACACACCAGAACCACGTGCCGGAGACGCCGGAAGCACCTGCCGAGCATGCCGGAGCCACCTGCTCGACTCGCCAGAAACACCCGCCGGACACGCCAAAATCACCTGCCGGGTACGCCAGAACCACCTGGCGGACACTCCAAAACCACCTGTCGCGCATGCCGGAACCACCTCTCAGACGTGCCGGAAGCACGTGCCGGACACGCCGGAATCACCTACCGGACAGACCGGAACCACCTGCCGAGCATCCAGAGCCACCTGTTCGACTCGCTGGAACCACCTGCCGGACAGGCCAATATCAACTGCTGTCTATGCCAGAATCACCTGGGGGACGGTCCAGAATCACCTGCCAGCCATGGCGGAACCACCTCTCAGACGTACCAGAACCACCTGCCGGAGAAGCTGGAAACACGTCCTGGACAGTCTGGAACCACCTGCCGGCCAAGCCTGAACCACCTGCCAAGCACAACGGAACAACCTGCCAGACACGCCAAAATCACCTGCGTGTTATGCCAGAACCACTTGGAGGACTCTCTGGGATGACCTGCCGGGCATGCCGGAACCACCTCTCAGACGTGCCAGAACCATGTGGCGGACAGTCCGGAATCACTTGTTGGGCATGCGCAACCACCTCTGAGACGTACCAGAACCACATGCCGTGCAGGCTGGAACCACCTACCGGACAGACCGGAATCACCTTTCGGGCATGCCGGAACCACCTGTCAGATGTGCCAGAAACACGTGCCGGAGACGCCGGAAGCACCTGCCAAGCACGTTGGAACCACCTGCTCAACTCGCCTGAACCACCTGCCGGACATGCCAAAATCACCTGCCGACTATGCCAGAACCACTTGGCGAACACTCCGGAATCACTTGCCGGGCATGCAGGAACCACCACTCAGACATGCCAGAACCCCGTGCCAATGACCCCGGAAGCACCAGCCGAGCACGCCAGAACCAGCTACTCGACTCGCCAGAACCACCTGCCGATCACTCAAAAATCACCTGCCGGCTACGCCACAACCAGTAGGTGAACACTTTGGAATCACCTGCCAGGCTTGCTGGAACCTCCTGCCAGTCATGCCAAAATCACCTGCCAACTACGCCAGAACCGCTTGGCGGACACTGCGGAAACACCTGTCGGGCCGGCTGGAACCACCTCTCAGACGTGCCAGAAGCACGTGGCGGACAGTCCGGAATCACCTGTTGGCCATACGCAACCACCTCTGAGACGTACCAGAACCACGTGCCGTGCACGCCGGAACCACCTACCGGACAGACCGGAATCAACTTTTGGGCATGCCGGAACCACCAGTCAGATGTGCCAGAAACACGTGCCGGAGACGCCGGAAGCACCTGCCGAGCACGTCGCAACCACCTGCTCAACTCGCCTGAACCACCTGCCGGACACGCCAAAATCACCTGCCCGCTACACCAGCACCACTTCGGGGACAAGCCGGAATCACGTGAGGGGCATGCCGGCACAGCCTCTCAGACTGAACCTCGTGCCGGACACCACAGAACCACCTGCCGGACAGACCGGAACCACCTGCCGGACACGCCGGAACCACCGGCTCGACCCGCCGGAACGACCGCTGGACATGCAAAATCACCTGCCGGCTACGCCGGAAACACTTGGCGAACACTCCGGAATCACCTGCCAGGCATGCCGGAACCACCTCTCAGATATGCCAGAACCACGTGCCAATGACCCCGGAAGCACCTGCCGAGCACGCCGGAACCACCTGCTCGACTCGCCAGAACCACCAGCCGGACATGCAAAAATCACCTGCCGGCTACGCCACAACCAGTTGGGGAACACTTCGGAATCACCTGCCGGGCTTGCTGGAACCACCTGCTGGTCATGCCAAAATCACCTGCCAACTACGCCAGTACCACTTGGCGGACATTGTGGAAACACCTGTCGGGCCGGCCGGAACCACATCTCAGACGTGCCAGAACCATGTGCATGAGATGCTGGAACCACACCCCGAACAGACGGAAAACACCTGCCAGACCCGTCTGAACAACCTGCCGAGCACGCCGGAGCCACCTGCTCGACTCGCCGGAACCACCTACCTGACATGCCCAAATCACCAGCCGGGTATGCCAGAACCACTTGGCGGACACTCCGGAATCATCTGCCGGACATGCCGGAACCAGCTCTCAGACACACCAGAACCAAGTGCCGGAGACGCCGGAAGCACCTGCCGAGCATGCCGGAGCCACCTGCTCGACTCGCCAGAAACACCCGCCGGACACGCCAAAATCACCTGCCGGGTACGCCAGAACCACCTGGCGGACACTCCGAAACCACCTGTCGCGCATGACGGAACCACCTCTCAGACGTGCCGGAAGCACGTGCCGGACACGCCGGAATCACCTACCGGACAGACCGGAACCACCTGCCGAGCACCCAGAGCCACCTGTTCGACTCGCTGGAACCACCTGCCGGACAGGCCAATATCAACTGCTGTCTATGCCAGAACCACCTGGGGGACGGTCCGGAATCACCTGCCAGCCATGGCGGAACCACCTCTCAGACGTACCAGAACCACCTGCCGGAGAAGCTGGAAACACGTCCTGGACAGTCTGGAACCACCTGCCGGCCAAGCCTGAACCACCTGCCAAGCACAACGGAACAACCTGCCAGACACGCCAAAATCACCTGCGTGTTATGCCAGAACCACTTGGAGGACTCTCTGGGATGACCTGCCGGGCATGCCGGAACCACCTCTCAGACGTGCCAGAACCATGTGGCGGACAGTCCGAAATCACCTGTTGGGCATGCGCAACCACCTCTGAGACGTACCAGAACCACATGCTGTGCCGGCTGGAACCACCTACCAGACAGAGGGGAATCCCCTTTCGGGCATGCCGGAACCACCTGTCAGATGTGCCAGAAACACATGCCGGAGACGGCGGAAGCACCTGCCAAGCACGTTGGAACCACCTGCTCAACTCGCCTGAACCACCTGCCGGACACGCCAAAATCACCTGCCGGGTACGCCAGAACCACCTGGCGGACACTCCGGAATCACCTGTCGCGCATGACGGAACCACCTCTCAGACGTGCCGGAAGCACGTGCCAGACACGCCGGAAACACCTACCGGACAGACCGGAACCACCTGCCAAGAACGCCGGAGCCACCTGTTCGACTCGCTGGAACCACCTACCGGACAGACCGGAATCAACTTTTGGGCATGCCGGAACCACCAGTCAGATGTGCCAGAAACACGTGCCGGAGACGCCGGAAGCACCTGCCGAGCACGTCGCAACCACCTGCTCAACTCGCCTGAACCACCTGCCGGACATGCCAAAATCACCTGCCCGCTACACCAGCACCACTTCGGGGACAAGCCGGAATCACGTGAGGGGCATGCCGGCACAGCCTCTCAGACTGAACCTCGTGCCGGACACCACAGAACCACCTGCCGGACAGACCGGAACCACCTGCCGGACACGCCGGAACCACCGGCTCGACCCGCCGGAACGACCGCTGGACATGCAAAATCACCTGCCGGCTACGCCGGAAACACTTGGCGAACACTCCGGAATCACGTGCCGGGCATGTCGGAACCACCTCTCAGATAGCCAGAACCACGTGCCAATGACCCCGGAAGCACCTGCCGAGCACGCCGGAACCACCTGCTCGACTCGCCAGAACCACCTGCCGGACACGCAAAAATCACCTGCCCGCTCGCCACAACCAGTTGGGGAACACTTCGGAATCACCTGCCGGGCTTGCTGGAACCACCTGCCGGTCATGCCAAAATCACCTGCCAACTACGCCAGTACCACTTGGCGGACACTGTGGAAACACCTGTCGGGCCGGCTGGAACCACATCTCAGACGTGCCAGAAACGTGTTCATGAGATGCTGGAACCACACCCCGAACAGAGGGATACCACCTGCCAGAACCGCCTCAACCACCTGCTGAGCACGCCGGAACCACCTGCTTGACTCACCGGTACCACCTCCCTGACACGCCAAAATCACCTGCTGGGTATGCCAGAACCACTTGGCGGACACTCCGGAATCATCTGCCGGACATGCCGGAACCAGCTCTCAGACACACCAGAACCAAGTGCCGGAGACGCCGGAAGCACCTGCCGAGCATGCCGGAGCCACCTGCTCGACTCGCCAGAAACACCTGCCGGACACGCCAAAATCACCTGCCGGGTACGCCAGAACCACCTGGCGGAGACTCCGGAATCACCTGTCGCGCATGACGGAACCACCTCTCAGACGTGCCGGAAGCACGTGCCAGACACGCCGGAAACACCTACCGGACAGACCGGAACCACCTGCCAAGAACGCCGGAGCCACCTGTTCGACTCGCTGGAACCACCTGCCGGACAGGCCAATATCAACTGCTGGCTATGCCAGAACCACCTGGGGGACGGTCCGGAATCACCTGCCAGCCATGGCGGAACCACCTCTCAGACGTACCAGGACCACCTGCCGGAGAAGCTGGAAACTCGTCCTGGACAGACTGGAACCACGTGACGGCCATGCCTGAACCACCTGCCGAGCACGGCGGAACCACCTGCGGGCTACGCCAGAACCACTTGGAGGACTCTCTGGGATGACCTGCCGGGCATGCCGGAACCACCTCTCAGACGTGCCAGAACCATGTGGCGGACAGTCCGGAATCACCTGTTGGGCATGCGCAACCACCTCTGAGACGTACCAGAACCACATGCCATGCAGGCTGGAACCACCTACCGGACAGACCGGAATCACCTTTCGGGCATGCCGGAACCACCTGTCAGATGTGCCAGAAACATGTGCCGGAGACACCGGAAGCACCTGCCAAGCACGTTGGAACCACCTGCTCAACTCGCCTGAACCACCTGCCGGACATGCCAAAATCACCTGCCGACTATGCCAGAACCACTTGGCGAACACTCCGGAATCACTTGCCGGGCATGCAGGAACCACCTCTCAGACATGCCAGAACCCCGTGCCAATGACCCCGGAAGCACCAGCCGAGCACGCCGGAACCACCTACCTGACATGCCCAAATCACCAGCCGGGTACGCCAGAACCACTTGGCGGACACTCCGGAATCATCTGCCGGACATGCCGGAACCAGCTCTCAGACACACCAGAACCACGTGCCGGAGACGCCGGAAGCACCTGCCGAGCATGCCGGAGCCACCTGCTCGACTCGCCAGAAACACCTGCCGGACACGCCAAAATCACCTGCCGGGTACGCCAGAACCACCTGGCGGACACTCCGGAATCACCTGTCGCGCATGACGGAACCACCTCTCAGACGTGCCGGAAGCACGTGCCGGACACGCCGGAATCACCTACTGGACAGAGTGGAACCACCTGCCGAGCACGCCGGAGCCACCTGTTCGACTCGCTGGAACCACCTGCCAGACAGGCCAATATCAACTGCTGGCTATGCCAGAAGCACCTGGGGGACGGTCCGGAATCACCTGCCAGCCATGGCGGAACCACCTCTCAGACGTACCAGAACCACCTGCCGGAGAAGTGGAAACACGTCCTGGACAGTCTGGAACCACCTGCCGGTCAAGCCTGAACCACCTGCCAAGCACAACGGAACAACCTGCCAGACACGCCAAAATCACCTGCGTGTTATGCCAGAACAACTTGGAGGACTCTCTGGGATGACCTGCCGGGCATTCCGGAACCACCTCTCAGACGTGCCAGAACCATGTGGCGGACAGTCCGGAATCACCTGTTGGGCATGCGCAACCACCTCTGAGACGTACCAGAACCACATGCCGTGCCGGCTGGAACCACCTACCGGACAGACTGGAATCACCTTTCGGGCATGCCGGAACCACCTGTCAGATGTGCCAGAAACACGTGCTGGAGACGCCGGAAGCACCTGCCGGCAATCGTGAACCACTGCCGGACATGCCAAAATCAACTGCTGGGTATGCCAGAACCACCTGGGGGACACTCCGGAATCACCTGTCGCGCATGACGGAACCACCTCTCAGACGTGCCGGAAGCACGTGCCAGACACGCCGGAAACACCTACCGGACAGACGGGAACCACCTGCCAAGAACGCCGGAGCCACCTGTTCGCTCGCTCTGTGCCAGAAACACGTGCCGGAGACGCCGGAAGCACCTGCCGAGCACGTCGCAACCACCTGCTCAACTCGCCTGAACCACCTGCCGGACACGCCAAAATCACCTGCCCGCTACACCAGCACCACTTCGGGGACAAGCCGGAATCACGTGAGGGGCATGCCGGCACAGCCTCTCAGACTGAACCTCGTGCCGGACACCACAAAACCACCTGCCGGACAGACCGGAACCACCTGCCGGACACGCCGGAACCACCGCCTCGACCCGCCGGAACGACCGCTGGACATGCAAAATCACCTGCCGGCTACGCCGGAAACACTTGGCGAACACTCCGGAATCACCTGCCGGGCATGCCGGAACCACCTCTCAGATATGCCAGAACCACGTGCCAATGACCCCGGAAGCACCTGCCGAGCACGCCGGAACCACCTGCTCGACTCGCCTGAATCACCTGCCGGACACGCAGAAATCACTTGCCGGCTACGCCACAACCAGTTGGGGAACACTTCGGAATCACCTGCCGGGCTTGCTGGAACCACCTGACGGTCATGCCAAAATCACCTGCCAAGTACGCCAGTACCACTTGGCGGACACTGTGGAAACACCTGTCGGGCCGGCCGGAACCACATCTCAGACGTGCCAGAACCATGTGCATGAGATGCTGGAACCACACCCCGAACAGACGGAAAACACCTGCCAGACCCGTCTGAACAACCTGCCGAGCACGCCGGAGCCACCTGCTCGACTCGCCGGAACCACCTACCTGACATGCCCAAATCACCAGCCGGGTATGCCAGAACCACTTGGCGGACACTCCGGAATCATCTGCCGGACATGCCGGAACCAGCTCTCAGACACACCAGAACCACGTGCCGGAGACGCCGGAAGCACCTGCCGAGCATGCCGGAACCACCTGCTCGACTCGCCAGAAACACCTGCCGGACACGCCAAAATCACCTGCCGGGTACGCCAGAACCACCTGGCGGACACTCCGAAACCACCTGTCGCGCATGACGGAACCACCTCTCAGACGTGCCGGAAGCACGTGCCGGACACGCCGGAATCACCTACCGGACAGACCGGAACCACCTGCCGAGCACGCCGGAGCCCCTTCACTCGCTGGAACCACCTGCCAGACAGGCCAATATCAACTGCTGGCTTTGCCGGAACCACCTGGGGTACGGTCCGGAATCACCTGCCAGCCATGGCGGAACCACCTCTCAGACGTACCAGAACCACCTGCCGGAGAAGCTGGAAACACGTCCTGGACAGTCTGGAACCACCTGCCGGTCAAGCCTGAACCACCTGCCAAGCACAACGGAACAACCTGCCAGACACGCCAAAATCACCTGTGTGTTATGCCAGAACAACTTGGAGGACTCTCTGGGATGACCTGCCGGGCATTCCGGAACCACCTCTCAGACGTGCCAGAACCATGTGGCGGACAGTCCGGAATCACCTGTTGGGCATGCGCAACCACCTCTGAGACGTACCAGAACCACATGCCATGCCGGCTGGAACCACCTACCGGACAGACCGGAATCACCTTTCGGGCATGCCGGAACCACCTGTCAGATGTGCCAGAAACACGTGCCGGAGACGCCGGAAGCACCTGCCAAGCACGTTGGAACCACCTGCTCAACTCGCCTGAACCACCTGCCGGACATGCCAAAATCACCTGCTGGCTATGCCAGAACCACCTGGGGAACACTCCGGAATCACCTGTCGCGCATGACGGAACCACCTCTCAGACGTGCCAGAAGCACGTGCCAGACACGCCGGAAACACCCCGGACAGACCAGAACCACCTGCCAAGAACGCCGGAACCACCTGTTCGACTCGCCGGAACCACCTGCCGATCACGCCAAAATCACCTGCGGGCTACGCCAGAACCACTTGGTGAACTCTCTGGAATGACCTGCCGGGCATGCCGGAACCACCTCTCAGTCATGCCAGAACCATGTGGCGGACAGTCCGGAATCACCTGTTGGGCATGCGCAACCACCTCTGAGACGTACCAGAACCACATGCCATGCAGGCTGGAACCACCTACCGAAGAGACCGGAATCACCTTTCGGGCATGCGGGAACCACCTGTCAGATGTGCCAGAAACACGTGCCGGAAACGCCGGAAGCACCTGCCAAGCACGTCGGAACCACCTGCTCAACTCGCCTGAACCACCTGCCGGACATGCCAAAATCACCTGCCGACTATGCCAGAACCACTTGGCGAACACTCCGGAATCACTTGCCGGGCATGCAGGAACCACCTCTCAGACATGCCAGAACCCCGTGCCAATGACCCCAGAAGCACCAGCCGAGCACGCCGGAACCACCTGCTCGACTCGCCAGAACCACCTGCCGATCACGCAAAAATCACCTGCCGGCTACACCACAACCAGTTGGTGAACACTTTGGAATCACCTGCCAGGCTTGCTGGAACCACCTGCCAGTCATGCCAAAATCACCTGCCAACAACGCCAGAACCGCTTGGCGGACACTGCGGAAACACCTGTCGGGCCGGCTGGAACCACATCTCAGACGTGCCAGAAACGTGTTCATGAGATGCTGGAACCACACCCCGAACAGACGGATACCACCTGCCAGAACCGCCTGAACCACCTGCTGAGCACGCCGGAACCACCTGCTCGACTCACCGGTACCACCTCCCTACACGCCAAAATCACCTCCTGGGTATGCCAGAACCACTTGGCGGACACGCCGGAATCATCTGCCGGACATGCCGGAACCAGCTCTCAGACACACCAGAACCAAGTGCCAGAGACGCCGGAAGCACCTGCCGAGCATGCCGGAGCCACCTGCTCGACTCGCCAGAAACACCTGCCGGACACGCCAAAATCACCTGCCTGGTACGCCAGAACTACCTGGCGGACACTCCGGAATCACCTGCCGCGCATGGCGGAACCGCCTCTCAGACGTGCCGGAAGCACGTGCCAGACACGCCGGAAACACCTACCGGACAGACCAGAACCACCTGCCGAGCACGCCGGAGCCACCTGTTCGACTCGCTGGAACCACCTGCCGGACAGGCCAATATCAACTGCTGGCTATGCCAGAACCACCTGGGGGACAGTCCGGGATCACCTGCCAGCCATGGCGGAACCACCTCTCAGACGTACCAGAACCACCTGCCGGAGAAGCTGGAAACACGTCCTGGACAGTCTGGAACCACGTGACGGCCATGCCTGAACCACCTGCCGAGCACGGCGGAACCACCTGCCGGACACGCCAAAATCACCTGCGGGCTACGCCAGAACCACTTGGACGACTCTCCGAAATGACCTGCCGGGCATGTTGGAACCACCTCTCAGACGTGCCAGAAGCACGTGGCGGACAGTCCGGAATCACCTGTTGGCCATACGCAACCACCTCTGAGACGTACCAGAACCACGTGCCGTGCACGCCGGAACCACCTACTGGACAGACCGGAATCAACTTTTGGGCATGCCGGAACCACCAGTCAGATGTGCCAGAAACACGTGCCGGAGACGCCGGAAGCACCTGCCGAGCACGTCGCAACCACCTGCTCAACTCGCCTGAACCACCTGCCGGACACGCCAAAATCACCTGCCCGCTACACCAGCACCACTTCGGGGACAAGCCGGAATCACGTGAGGGGCATGCCGGCACAGCCTCTCAGACTGAACCTCGTGCCGGACACCACAGAACCACCTGCCGGACAGACCGGAACCACCTGCCGGACACGCCGGAACCACCGGCTCGACCCGCCGGAACGACCGCTGGACATGCAAAATCACCTGCCGGCTACGCCGGAAACACTTGGCGAACACTCCGGAATCACCTGCCGGGCATGCCGGAACCACCTCTCAGATATGCCAGAACCACGTGCCAATGACCCCGGAAGCACCTGCCGAGCACGCCGGAACCACCTGCTCGACTCGCCAGAACCACCTGCCGGACACGCAAAAATCACCTGCCGGCTACGCCACAACCAGTTGGGGAACACTTCGGAATCACCTGCCGGGCTTGCTGGAACCACCTGCCGGTCATGCCAAAATCACCTGCCAACTACGCCAGTACCACTTGGCGGACACTGTGGAAACACCTGTCGGGCCGGCCGGAACCACATCTCAGACGTGCCAGAACCATGTGCATGAGATGCTGGAACCACACCCCGAACAGACGGAAAACACCTGCCAGACCCGTCTGAACAACCTGCCGAGCACGCCGGAGCCACCTGCTCGACTCGCCGGAACCACCTAACTGACATGCCCAAATCACCAGCCGGGTATGCCAGAACCACTTGGCGGACACTCCGGAATCATCTGCCGGATATGCCGGAACCAGCTCTCAGACACACCAGAACCACGTGCCGGAGACGCCGGAAGCACCTGCCGAGCATGCCGGAGCAACCTGCTCGACTCGCCAGAAACACCTGCCGGACACGCCAAAATCACCTGCCGGGTATGCCAGAACCACCTGGCGGACACTCCAGAATCACCTGTCGCGCATTCCGAAACCACCTCTCAGACGTGCTGGAAGCACGTGCCAGACACGCCGGAAACACCTACCCTACAGACCGGAACCACCTGCCAAGAACGCCGGAGCCACCTGTTCGACTCGCTGGAACCACCTGCCGGACAGGCCAATATCAACTGCTGGCTATGCCAGAACCACCTGGGGGACAGTCCGGGATCAACTGCCAGCCATGGCGGAACCACCTCTCAGACGTACCAGAACCACCTGCCGGAGAAGCTGGAAACACGTCCTGGACAGACTGGAACCACGTGACGGCCATGCCTGAACCACCTGCCGAGCATGGCGGAACCACCTGCGGGCTACGCCAGAACCACTTGGAGGACTCTCTGGGATGACCTGCCGGGCATGCCGGAACCACCTCTCAGACGTGCCAGAACCATGTGGCGGACAGTCCGGAATCACCTGTTGGGCATGCGCAACCACCTCTGAGACGTACCAGAACCACATGCCGTGCAGGCTGGAACCACCTACCGGACAGACCGGAATCACCTTTCGGGCATGCCGGAACCACCTGTCAGATGTGCCAGAAACACGTGCCGGAGACGCCGGAAGCACCTGCCAAGCACGTTGGAACCACCTGCTCAACTCGCCTGAACCACCTGCCGGACATGCCAAAATCACCTGCCGACTATGCCAGAACCACTTGGCGAACACTCCGGAATCACTTGCCGGGCATGCAGGAACCACCTGTCAGACATGCGAGAACACCGTGCCAATGACCCCGGAAGCACCAGCCGAGCACGCCGGAACCACCTGCTCGACTCGCCAGAACCACCTGCCGATCACGCAAAAATCACCTTCCGGCTATGCCACAAACAGTTGGTGAACACTTTGGAATCACCTGCCAGGCTTGCTGGAACCACCTGCCAGTCATGCCAAAATCACCTGCCAACTACGCCAGAACCGCTTGGCGGACACTGCGGAAACACCTGTCGGCCTGCTGGAACCACATCTCAGACGTGCCAGAAACGTGTTCATGAGATGCTGGAACCACACCCCGAACAGACGGATACCACCTGCCAGAACCGCCTGAACCACCTGCTGAGCACGCCGGAACCACCTGCTCGACTCACTGGTACCACCTCCCTGACACGCCAAAATCACCTCCTGGGCATGCCAGAACCACTTGGCGGACACGCCGGAATCATCTGCCGGACATGCCGGAACCAGCTCTCAGACACACCAGAACCAAGTGCCGGAGACGCCGGAAGCACCTGCCGAGCATGCCGGAGCCACCTGCTCGACTCGCCAGAAACACCTGCCGGACACGCCAAAATCACCTGCCTGGTACGCCAGAACCACCTGGCGGACACTCCGGAATCACCTGCCGCGCATGGCGGAACCGCCTCTCAGGCGTGCCGGAGCACGTGCCAGACACGCCGGAAACACCTACCGGACAAACCAGAACCACCTGCCGAGCACGCCGGAGCCACTTGTTCGACTCGCTGGAACCACCTGCTGGACAGGCCAATATCAACTGCTGGCTATGCCAGAACCAGCTGGGGGACAGTCCGGGATCACCTGCCAGCCATGGCGGAACCACCTCTCAGACGTACCAGAACCACCTGCCGGAGAAGCTGGAAACACGTCCTGGACAGACTGGAACCACGTGACGGCCATGCCTGAACCACCTGCCGAGCACGGCGGAACCACCTGCCGGACACGCCAAAATCACCTGCGGGCTACGCCAGAACCACTTGGACGACTCACCGAAATGACCTGCCGGGCATGTTGGAACCACCTCTCAGACGTGCCAGAAGCACGTGGCGGACAGTCCGGAATCACCTGTTGGGCATACGCAACCACCTCTGAGACGTACCAGAACCACGTGCCGTGCACGCCGGAACCACCTAACGGACAGACCGGAATCACCTTTCGGGCATGCCGGAACCACCTGTCAGATGTGCCAGAAACACGTGCCGGAGACGCCGGAAGCACCTGCCAAGCACGTTGGAACCACCTGCTCAACTCGCCTGAACCACCTGGCGGACATGGCAAAATCACCTGCCGACTATGCCAGAACCACTTGGCGAACACTCCGGAATCACTTGCCGGGCATGCAGGAACCACCTCTCAGACATGCCAGAACCCCGTGCCAATGACCCCGGAAGCACCAGCCGAGCACGCCGGAACCACCTGCTCGACTCGCCAGAACCACCTGCCGATCACGCAAAAATCACCTGCCGGCTACACCACAACCAATTGGTGAACACTTTGGAATCACCTGCCAGGCTTGCTGGAACCACCTGCCAGTCATGCCAAAATCACCTGCCAACTACGCCAGAACTGCTTGGCGGACACTGCGGAAACACCTGTCGGGCCGGCTGGAATCACATCTCAGACGTGCCAGAACCATGTGCATGAGATGCTGGAACCACACCCCGAACAGACGGAAGGCACCTGCCAGACCCGTCTGAACAACCTGCCGAGCACGCCGGAGCCACCTGCTCGACTCGCCGGAACCACCTACCTGACATGCCCAAATCACCAGCCGGGTATGCCAGAACCACTTGGCGGACACTCCGGAATCATCTGCCAGGCATGCCGGAACCAGCTCTCAGACACACCAGAACCACGTGCCGGAGACACCGGAAGCACCTGCCGAGCATGCCCCAACCACCTGCTCGACTCGCCAGAAACACCTGCCGGACACGCCCAAATCACCTGCCGGGTACGCCAGAACCACCTGGCGGACACTCCGAAACCACCAGTCGCGCATGCCGGAACCACCTCTCAGACGTGCCGGAAGCACGTGCCGGACACGCCGGAATCACCTACCGGACAGACCGGAACCACCTGCCGAGCACGCCGGAGCCACCTGTTCGACTGGCTGGAACCACCTGCCGGACAGGCCAATATCAACTGCTGGCTTTGCCGGAACCACCTGGGGTACGGTCCGGAATCACCGGCCAGCCATGGTGGAACCACCTCTCGGACGTACCAGAACCACCTGCCGGAGAAGCTGGAAACACGTCCTGGACAGTCTGGAACCACCTGCCGCCCAAGCCTGAACCACCTGCCAAGCACAACGGAACAACCTGCCAGACACGCCAAAATCACCGGCGTGTTATGCCAGAACCACTTGGAGGACTCTCTGGGATGACCTGCCGGGCATGCCGGAACCACCTCTCAGACGTGCCAGAACCATGTGGCGGACAGTCCGGAATCACCTGTTGGGCATGCGCAACCACCTCTGAGACGTACCAGAACCACATGCCGTGCCGGCTGGAACCACCTACCGGACAGACCGGAATCACTTTTCGGGCATGCCGGAACCACCTGTCAGATGTGCCAGAAACGCGTGCCGGAGACGCCGGAAGCACCTACCAAGCACGTTGGAACCACCTGCTCAACTCGTCTGAACCACCTGCCGGACATGCCAAAATCACCTGCCGACCATGCCAGAACCACTTGGCGAACACTCCGGAATCACTTGCCGGGCATGCAGGAACCACCACTCAGACATGCCAGAACCCCGTGCCAATGACCCCGGAAGCACCAGCCGAGCACGCCGGAACCACCTGCTCGACTCGCCAGAACCACCTGCCGATCACGCAAAAATCACCTGCAGGCTACGCCACAACCAGTTGGTGAACACTTTGGAATCACCTGCCAGGCTTGCTGGAACCACCTGCCAGTCATGCCAAAATCACCTGCCAACTACGCCAGAACCACTTGGCGGACACTGTGGAAACACCTGTCGGGCCAGCTGGAAACACATCTCAGACGTGCCAGAAACGTGTTCATGAGATGCTGGAACCACACCCCGAACAGACGGATACCACCTGCCAGAACCGCCTGAACCACCTGCTGAGCACGCCGGAACCACCTGCTCGACTCACCGGTACCACATCCCTGACACGCCAAAATCACCTGCCGGGTATGCCAGAACCAGTTGGCGGACACACCGGAATCATCTGCCGGACTTGCCGGAACCAGCTCTCAGACACACCAGAACCACGTGCCGGAGACGCCGGAAGCACCTGCCGAGCATGCCGGAGCCACCTGCTCGACTCGCCAGAAACACCTGCCGGACACGCCAAAATCACCTGCCGGGTACGCCAGAACCACCTTGCGGACACTCCGGAATCACCTGCCGCGCATGACGGAACCACCTCTCAGACGTGCCGGAAGCACGTGCCAGACACGCCGGAAACACCTACCGGACAGACCGGAACCACCTGCCAAGAACGCCGGAGCCACCTGTTCGACTCGCTGGAACCACCTGCCGGACAGGCCAATATCAACTGCTGGCTATGCCAGAACCACCTGGGGGACGGTCCGGAATCACCTGCCAGCCATGGCGGAACCACCTCTCAGACGTACCAGAACCACCTGCCGGAGAAGCTGGAAACACGTCCTGTACAGTCTGGAACCACCGGCCGGCCAAGCCTGAACCACCTGCCAAGCACAACGGAACAACCTGCCAGACACGCCAAAATCACCTGCGTGTTATGCCAGAACCACTTGGAGGACTCTCTGGGATGACCTGCCGGGCATGCCGGAACCACCTCTCAGACGTGCCAGAACCATGTGGCGGACAGTCCGGAATCACCTGTTGGGCATGCGCAACCACCTCTGAGATGTACCAGAACCACATGCCGTGCCGGCTGGAACCACCTACCGGACAGACCGGAATCACCTTTCGGGCATGCCGGAACCACCTGTCAGATGTGCCAGAAACACGTGCCGGAGACGCCGGAAGCACCTGCCAAGCACGTTGGAACCACCTGCTCAACTCGCCTGAACCACCTGCCGACTATGCCAGAACCACTTGGCGAACACTCCGGAATCACTTGCCGGGCATGCAGGAACCACCACTCAGACATGCCAGAACCCCGTGCCAATGACCCCGGAAGCACCAGCCGAGCACGCCGGAACCACCTGCTCGACTCGCCAGAACCACCTGCCGATCACGCAAAAATCACCTGCCGGCTACGCCACAACCAGTTGGTGAACTCTTTGGAATCACCTGCCAGGCTTGCTGGAACCACCTGCCAGTCATGCCAAAATCAGCTGCCAACTCCGCCAGAACCGCTTGGCGGACACTGCGGAAACACCTGTCGGGCCGGCTGGAACCACATCTCAGACGTGCCAGAAACGTGTTCATGAGATGCTGGAACCACACCCCGAACAGACGGATACCACCTGCCAGAACCGCCTGAACCACCTGCTGAGCACGCCGGAACCACCTGCTCGACTCACCGGTACCACATCCCTGACACGCCAAAATCACCTGCTGGGTATGCCACAACCACTTGGCGGACACTCCGGAATCATCTGCCGGACATGCCGGAACCAGCTCTCAGACACACCAGAACCAAGTGCCGGAGACGCCGGAAGCACCTGCCGAGCATGCCGGAGCCACCTGCTCGACTCGCCAGAAACACCTGCCGGACACGCCAAAATCACCTGCCGGGTACGCCAGAACCACCTGGCGGACACTCCGGAATCACCTGCCGCGCATGGCGGAACCACCTCTCAGACGTGCCGGAAGCACGTGCCAGACACGCCGGAAACACCTACCGGACAGACCAGAACCACCTGCCGAGCACGCCGGAGCCACCTGTTCTACTCGCTGGAACCACCTGCCGGACAGGCCAATATCAACTGCTGGCTATGCCAGAACCACCTGGGGGACAGTCCGGGATCACCTGCCAGCCATGGCGGAACCACCTCTCAGACGTACCAGAACCACCTGCCGGAGAAGCTGGAAACACGTCCTGGACAGACTGGAACCACGTGACGGCCATGCCTCAACCACCTGCCGAGCACGGCGGAACCACCAGCCGGACACGCCAAAATCACCTGCGGGCTACGCCAGAACCACTTGGACGACTCTCCGAAATGACCTGCCGGGCATGTTGGAACCACCTCTCAGACGTGCCAGAAGCACGTGGCGGACAGTCCGGAATCACCTGTTGGGCATACGCAACCACCTCTGAGACGCACCAGAACCACGTGCCGTGCACGCCGGAACCACCTACCGGACAGACCGGAATCAACTTTTGGGCATGCCGGAACCACCAGTCAGATGTGCCAGAAACACGTGCCGGAGACGCCGGAAGCACCTGCCGAGCACGTCACAACCACCTGCTCAACTCGCCTGAACCACCTGCCGGACACGCCAAAATCACCTGCCCGCTACACCAGCACCACTTCGGGGACAAGCCGGAATCACGTGAGGGGCATGCCGGCACAGCCTCTCAGACTGAACCTCGTGCCGGACACCACAGAACCACCTGCCGGACAGACCGGAACCACCTGCCGGACACGCCGGAACCACCGGCTCGACCCGCCGGAACGACCGCTGGACATGCAAAATCACCTGCCGGCTACGCCGGAAACACTTGGCGAACACTCCGGAATCACCTGCCGGGCATGCCGGAACCACCTCTCAGATATGCCAGAACCACGTGCCAATGACCCCGGAAGCACCTGCCGAGCACGCCGGAACCACCTGCTCGACTCGCCAGAACCACCAGCAGGACACGCAAAAATCACCTGCCGGCTATGCCACAACCAGTTGGGGAACACTTCGGAATCACCTGCCGGGCTTGCTGGAACCACCTGCCGGTCATGCCAAAATCACCTGCCAACTACGCCAGTACCACTTGGAGGACACTGTGGAAACACCTGTCGGGCCGGCCGGAACCACATCTCAGACGTGCCAGAACCATGTGCATGAGATGCTGGAACCACACCCCGAACAGACGGAAAACACCTGCCAGACCCGTCTGAACAAACTGCCGAGCACGCCGGAGCCACCTACCTGACATGCCCAAATCACCAGTCGGGTACGCCAGAACCACTTGGCGGACACTCCGGAATCATCTGCCGGACATGCCGGAACCAGCTCTCAGACACACCAGAACCACGTGCCGGAGACGCCGGAAGCACCTGCCGAGCATGCCGGAGCCACCTGCTCGACTCGCCAGAAACACCTGCCGGACACGCCAAAATCACCTGCCGGGTACACCAGAACCACCTGGCGGACACTCTGAAATCACCTGTCGCGCATGCCGGCACCACCTCTCAGACGTGCCGGAAGCACGTGCCGGACACGCCGGAATCACCTACCGGACAGACCGGAACCACCTGCCGAGCACGCCGGAGCCACCTGTTCGACTCGCTGGAACCACCTGCCAGACAGGCCAATATCAACTGCTGGCTATGCCAGAAGCACCTGGGGGACGGTCCGGAATCACCTGCCAGCCATGGCGGAACCACCTCTCAGACGTACCAGAACCACCTGCCGGAGAAGCTGGAAACACGTCCTGGACAGTCTGGAACCACCTGCCGGTCAAGCCTGAACCACCTGCCAAGCACAACGGAACAACCTGCCAGACACGCCAAAATCACCTGCGTGTTATGCCAGAACCACTTGGAGAACTCTCTGGGATGACCAGCCGGGCATGCCGGAACCACCTCTCAGACGTGCCAGAACCATGTGGCGGACAGTCCGGAATCACCTGTTGGGCATGCGCAACCACCTCTGAGACGTACCAGAACCACATGCCGTGCCGGCTGGAACCACCTACCGGACAGACCGGAATCACCTTTCGGGCATGCCAGAACCACATGTCAGATGTTTCAGAAACGCGTGCCGGAGACGCCGGAAGCACCTGCCAAGCACGTTGGAACCACCTGCTCAACTCGCCTGAACCACCTGCCGGACATGCCAAAATCACCTGCCGACTATGCCAGAACCACTTGGCGAACACTCCGGAATCACTTGCCGGGCATGCAGGAACCACCTCTCAGACATGCCAGAACCCCGTGCCAATGACCCCGGAAGCACCAGCCGAGCACGCCGGAACCAGCTGCTCGACTCGCCAGAACCACCTGCCGATCACGCAAAAATCACCTGCCGGCTACACCACAACCAGTTGGTGAACACTTTGGAATCACCTGCCAGGCTTGCTGGAACCACCTGCCAGTCATGCCAAAATCAGCTGCCAACTACGCCAGAACCGCTTGGCGGACACTGCGGAAACACCTGTCGGGCCGGCTGGAACCACATCTCAGACGTGCCAGAAACGTGTTCATGAGATGCTGGAACCACACCCCGAACAGACGGATACCACCTGCCAGAACCGCCTGAACCACCTGCTGAGCACGCCGGAGCCACCTGCTCGACTCACCGGTACCACCTCCCTGACACGCCAAAATCACCTGCTGGGTATGCCAGAACCACTTGGCGGACACTCCGGAATCATCTGCCGGACATGCAGGAACCAGCTCTCAGACACACCAGAACCAAGTGCCGGAGACGCTGGAAGCACCTGCCGAGCATGCCCCAGCCACCTGCTCGACTCGCCAGAAACACCTGCCGGACACGCCAAAATCACCTGCCGGGTACGCCAGAACCACCTGGCGGACACTCCGGAATCACCTGCCGCGCATGCCGGAACCACCTCTCAGACGTGCCGGAAGCACGTGCCAGACACACCGGAAACACCTACCGTACAGACCGGAACAACCTGCCAAGAACGCCGAAGCCACATGTTCGACTCGCTGGAACCACCTGCCGGACAGGCCAATAGCAACTGCTGGCTATGCCAGAACCACCTGGGGGACAGTCCGGGATCACCTGCCAGCCATGGCGGAACCACCTCTCAGACGTACCAGAACCACCTGCCGCAGAAGCTGGAAACACGTCCTGGACAGACTGGAACCACGTGACGGCCATGCCTGAACCACCTGCCGAGCACGGCGGAACCACCTGCCGGACACGCCAAAATCACCTGCGGGCTACGCCAGAACCACTTGGACGACTCTCCGAAATGACCTGCCGGGCATGTTGGAACCACCTCTCAGACGTGCCAGAAGCACGTGGCGGACAGTCCGGAATCACCTGTTGGGCATACGCAACCACCTCTGAGACGTACCAGAACCACGTGCCGTGCATGCCGGAACCACCTACCGGACAGACCGGAATCAACTTTTGGGCATGCCGGAACCACGAGTCAGATGTGCCAGAAACACGTGCCGGAGACGCCGGAAGCACCTGCCGAGCACGTCGCAACCACCTGCTCAACTCGCCTGAACCACCTGCCGGACATGCCAAAATCACCTGCCGACTATGCCAGAACCACTTGGCGAACACTCCGGAATCACTTGCCGGGCATGCAGGAACCACCACTCAGACATGCCAGAACCCCGTGCCAATGACCCCGGAAGCACCAGCCGAGCACGCCGGAACCACGTGCTCGACTCGCCAGAACCACCTGCCGATCACGCAAAAATCACCTGCCGGCTACGCCACAACCAGTTGGTGAACACTTTGGAATCACCTGCCAGGCTTGCTGGAACCACCTGCCAGTCATGCCAAAATCACCTGCCAACTACGCCAGAACCGCTTGGCGGACACTGCGGAAACACCTGTCGGGCCGGCTGGAACCACATCTCAGACGTGCCAGAAACGTGTTCATGAGATGCTGGAACCACACCCCGAACAGACGGATACCACCTGCCAGAACCGCCTGAACCACCTGCTGAGCACGCCGGAACCACCTGCTCGACTCACCGGTACCACCTCCCTGACACGCCAAAATCACCTGCTGGGTATGCCAGAACCACTTGGCGGACACTCCGGAATCATCTGCCGGACATGCCGGAACCAGCTCTCAGACACACCAGAACCAAGTGCCGGAGACGCCGGAAGCACCTGCCGAGCATGCCGGAGCCACCTGCTCGACTCGCCAGAAACACCTGCCGGACACGCCCAAATCACCTGCCGGGTACGCCAGAACCACCTGGCGGACACTCCGAAATCACCTGTCGCGCATGCCGGAACCACCTCTCAGACGTGCCGGAACCACCTGCCGGAGAAGCTGGAAACACGTCCTGGACAGACTGGAACCACGTGACGGCCATGCCTGAGCCACCTGCCGAGAACGGCGGAACCACCTGCCGGACACGCCAAAATCACCTGCGGGCTACGCCAGAACCACTTGGACGACTCTCCGAAATGACCTGCCGGGCATGTTGGAACCACCTCTCAGACGTGCCAGAAGCACGTGGCGGACAGTCCGGAATCACCTGTTGGGCATACGCAACCACCTCTGAGACGTACCAGAACCACGTGCCGTGCACGCCGGAACCACCTACCGGACAGACCGGAATCAACTTTTGGGCATGCCGGAACGACCAGTCAGATGTGCCAGAAACACGTGCCGGAGACGCCGGAAGCACCTGCCGAGCACGTCGCAACCACCTGCTCAACTCGCCTGAACCACCTGCCGGACACGCCAAAATCACCTGCCCGCTACACCAGCACCACTTCGGGGACAAGCCGGAATCACGTGAGGGGCATGCCGGCCCAGCCTCCCAGACTGAACCTCGTGCCGGACACCACAGAACCACCTGCCGGACAGACCGGAACCACCTGCCGGACACGCCGGAACCAGCGGCTCGACCCGCCGGAACGACCGCTGGACATGCAAAATCACCTGCCTGCTACGCCGGAAACACTTGGCGAACACTCCGGAATCACCTGCCGGGCATGCCGGAACCACCTCTCAGATATGCCAGAACCACGTGCCAATGACCCCGGAAGCACCTGCCGAGCGCGCCGGAACCACCTGCTCGACTCGCCAGAACCACCTGCCGGACACGCAAAAATCACCTGCCGGCTACGCCACAACCAGTTGGGGAACACTTCGGAATCACCTGCCGGGCTTGCTGGAACCACCTGCCGGTCATGCCAAAATCACCTGCCAACTACGCCAGTACCACTTGGCAGACACTGTGGAAACACCTGTCGGGCCGGCCGGAACCACATCTCAGACGTGCCAGAACCATGTGCATGAGATGCTGGAACCACACCCCGAACAGACGGAAAACACCTGCCAGACCCGTCTGAACAACCTGCCGAGCACGCCGGAGCCACCTGCTCGACTCGCCGGAACCACCTACCTGACATGCCCAAATCACCAGCCGGGTATGCCAGAACCACTTGGCGGACACTCCGGAATCATCTGCCGGACATGCCGGAACCAGCTCTCAGACACACCAGAACCACGTGCCGGAGACGCCGGAAGCACCTGCCGAGCATGCCGGAGCCACCTGCTCGACTCGCCAGAAACACCTGCCGGACACGCCAAAATCACCTGCCGGGTACGCCAGAACCACATGGCGGACACTCCAAAATCACCTGTCGCGCATTCCGAAACCACCTCTCAGACGTGCCGGAAGCACGTGCCGGACACGCCGGAATCACCTACCGGACAGACCGGAACCACCTGCCGAGCATGCCGGAGCCACCTGTTCGAGTCGCTGGAACCACCTGCCGGACAGGCCAATATCAACTGCTGGCTTGCCAGAACCACCTGTGGGACAGTCCGGAATCACCTGCCAGCCATGGCGGAACCACCTCTCAGACGTACCAGAACCACCTGCCGGAGAAGCTGGAAACACGTCCTGGACAGTCTGGAACCACCTGCCGGCCAAGCCTGAACCACCTGCAAAGCACAATGGAACAACCTGCCAGACACGCCAAAATCACCTGTGTGTTATGCCAGAACCACTTGGAGGACTCTCTGGGATGACCTGCCAGGCATGCCGGAACCACCTCTCAGACGTGCCAGAACCATGTGGCGGACAGTCCGGAATCACCTGTTGGGCATGCGCAACCACCTCTGAGACGTACCAGAACCACATGCCATGCCGGCCTGAACCACCTACCGGACAGACCGGAATCACCTTTCGGGCATGCCGGAACCACCTGTCAGATGTGCCAGAAACACGTGCCGGAGACGCCGGAAGCACCTGCCAAGCACGTTGGAACCACCTGCTCAACTCGCCTGAACCACCTGCCGGACATGCCAAAATCACCTGCCGACTATGCCAGAACCACTTGGCGAACACTCCGGAATCACTTGCCGGGCATGCAGGAACCACCTCTCAGACATGCCAGAACCCCGTGCCAATGACCCCGGAAGCACCAGCCGAGCACGCCGGAACCACCTGCTCGACTCGGCAGAACCACCTGCCGATCACGCAAAAATCACCTGCCGGCTACACCACAACCAGTTGGTGAACACTTTGGAATCACCTGCCAGGCTTGCTGGAACCACCTGCCAGTCATGCCAAAATCACCTGCCAACTACGCCAGAACCGCTTGGCGGACACTGCGGAAACACCTGTCGGGCCGGCTGGAACCACATCTCAGACGTGCCAGAAACGTGTTCATGAGATGCTGGAACCACACCCCGAACAGACGGATACCACCTGCCAGAACCCCCTGAACCACCTGCTGAGCACGCCGGAACCACCTGCTCGACTCACCGGTACCACCTCCCTGACACGCCAAAATCACCTGCTGGGTATGCCACAACCACTTGGCGGACACTCCGGAATCATCTGCCGGACATGCCGGAACCAGCTCTCAGACACACCAGAACCACGTGCCGGAGACGCCGGAAGCACCTGCCGAGCATGCCGGAGCCACCTGCTCGACTCGCCAGAAACACCTGCCGGACACGCCAAAATCACCTGCCGGGTACGCCAGAACCACCTGGTGGACACTCCGGAATCACCTGCCGCGCATGGCGGAACCACCACTCTGACGTGCCGGAAGCACGTGCCAGACATGCCGGAAACACCTACCGGACAGACCAGAACCACCTGCCGAGCACGCCGGAGCCACCTGTTCGACTCGCTGGAACCACCTGCCGGACAGGCCAATATCAACTGCTGGCTATGCCAGAACCACCTGGGGGACAGTCCGGGATCACCTGCCAGCCATGGCATAACCACCTCTCAGACGTACCAGAACCACCTGCCGGAGAAGCTGGAAACACGTCCTGGACAGACTGGAACCACGTGACGGCCATGCCTGAACCACCTGCCGAGCACGGCAGAACCACCTGCCGGACACGCCAAAATCACCTGCGGGCTACGCCAGAACCACTTGGACGACTCTCCGAAATGACCTGCCGGGCATGTTGGAACCACATCTCAGACGTGCCAGAAGCACGTGGCGGACAGTCCGGAATCACCTGTTGGGCATACGCAACCACCTCTGAGACGGACCAGAACCACGTGCCGTGCACGCCGGAACCACCTACCGGACAGACCGGAATCAACTTTTGGGCATGCCGGAACCACCAGTGAGATGTGCCAGAAACACGTGCCGGAGACGCCGGAAGCACCTGCCGAGCACGTCGCAACCACCTGCTCAACTCGCCTGAACCACCTGCCGGACACGCCAAAATCACCTGCCCGCTACACCAGCACCACTTCGGGGACAAGCCGGCATCACGTGAGGGGCATGCCGGCACAGCCTCTCAGACTGAACCTCGTGCCGGACACCACAGAACCACCTGCCGGACAGACCGGAACCACCTGCCGGACACGCCGGAACCACCGGCTCGACCCGCCGGAACGACCGCTGGACATGCAAAATCACCTGCCGGCTATGCCGGAAACACTTGGCAAACAATCCGGAATCACCTGCCGGGCATGCCGGAACCACTTCTCAGATATGCCAGAACCACGTGCCAATGACCCCGGAAGCACCTGCCGAGCACGCCGGAACCACCTGCTCGACTCGCCAGAACCACCTGCCGGACACGCAAAAATCACCTGCCGGCTACGCCACAACCAGTTGGGGAACACTTCGGAATCACCTGCCGGGCTTGCTGGAACCACCTGCCGGTCATGCCAAAATCACCCGCCAACTACGCCAGTACCACTTGGCGGACACTGTGGAAACACCTGTCGGGCCGGCCGGAACCACATCTCAGACGTGCCAGAACCATGTGCATGAGATGCTGGAACCACACCCCGAACAGACGGAAAACACCTGCCAGACCCGTCTGAACAACCTGCCGAGCACGCCGGAGCCACCTGCTCGACTCGCCGGAACCACCTACCTGACATGCCCAAATCACCAGCCGGGTATGCCAGAACCACTTGGCGGACACTCCGGAATCATCTGCCGGACATGCCGGAACCAGCTCTCAGACACACCAGAACCACGTGCCGGAGACGCCGGAAGCACCTGCCGAGCATGCCCCAGCCACCTGCTCGACTCGCCAGAAACACCTGCCGGACAAGCCAAAATCACCTGCAGGGTACGCCAGAACCACCTGGCGGACACTCCGAAATCACCTGTCGCGCATGCCGGAACCACCTCTCAGACGTGCCGGAAGCACGTGCCGGACATGCCGGAATCAACTACCGGACAGACCGGAACCACCTGCCGAGCACGCCGGAGCCACCTGTTCGACTCGCTGGAACCACCTGCCGGACAGGCCAATATCAACTGCTGGCTATGCCAGAACCACCTGGGGGACGGTCCGGAATCACCTGCCAGCCATGGCGGAACCACCTCTCAGACGTACCAGAACCACCTGCCGGAGAAGCTGGAAACACGTCCTGGACAGTCTGGAACCACCTGCCGGCCAAGCCTGAACCACCTGCCAAGCACAACGGAGCAACCTGCCAGACACGCCAAAATCACCTGCGTGTTATGCCAGAACCACTTGGAGGACTCTCTGGGATGACCTGCCGGGCATGCCGGAACCACCTCTCAGACATGCCAGAACCCCGTGCCAATGACCCCGGAAGCACCAGCCGAGCACGCCAGAACCACCTGCTCGACGCGCCTGAACCATCTGCCGGACACGCCAAAATCACCTGCCCGCTGCACCAGCACCACTTCGGGGACAAGCCGGAATCACGTGAGGGGCATGCCGGCACAGCCTCTCAGACTGAACCTCGTACCGGTCACCACAGAACCACCTGCCGGACAGACCCGAACCACCTGCTGGACACGCCGGAACCACCGGCTCGACCCGCCGGAACGACTGCTGGACATGCAAAATCACCTGCCGGCTACGCCGGAAACACTTGGCGAACACTCCGGAATCACCTGCCGGGCATGCCGGAACCAACTCTCAGATATGCGAGAACCACGTGCCAATGATCCCGGAAGCACCTGCCGAGCACGCCAGAGCCACCTGCTCGACTCGCCAAACCACCTGCCGGACAAGCAGAAATCACCTGCCGGCTACGCCACAACCAGTTGGTGAACACTTAGGAATCACGTGCCAGGCTTGCTGGAACCACCTGCCAGTCACGCCAAAATCACCTGCCAACTACGCCAGAACCACTTGGCGGACACTGCGGAATCACCTGTCGGGCCGGCTGGAACCACATCTCAGACGTGCCAGAAACGTGTTCATGAGATGCTGGAACCACACCCCGAACAGACGGATACCAGCTGCCAGAACCGCCTGAACCACCTGCTGAGCACGCCGGAACCACCTGCTCGACTCACCGGTACCACCTCCCTGACACGCCAAAATCACCTGCTGGTTATGAAAGAACCACTTGGCGGACACTCCGGAATCATCTGCCGGACATGCCGGAACCAGCTCTCAGACACACCAGAACCAAGTGCCGGAGACGTCGGAAGCACCTGCCGAGCATGCCGGAGCCACCTGCTCGACTCGCCAGAAACACCTGCTGGACACGCCAAAATCACCTGCCGGGTACGCCGGAAACACTTGGCGAACACTCCGGAATCACCCGCCGGGCATGCCGGAACCACCTCTCAGATATGCCAGAACCACGTGCCAATGACCCCGGAAGCACCTGCCGAGCACGCCGGAACCACCTGCTCGACTCGCCAGAACCACCAGCCGGACACGCAAAAATCACCTGCCTGCTACGCCACAACCAGTTGGGGAAGACTTCGGAATCA
>NW_027227372.1:0-49568 GCF_037783145.1 Equus przewalskii | reverse complement strand
ATCACCTGCCAACTCCGCCAGAACCGCTTGGCGGACACTGCGGAAACACCTGTCGGGCCGGCTGGAACCACATCTCAGACGTGCCAGAAACGTGTTCATGAGATGCTGGAACCACACCCCGAACAGACGGATACCACCTGCCAGAACCGCCTGAACCACCTGCTGAGCACGCCGGAACCACCTGCTCGACTCACCGGTACCACCTCCCTGACACGCCAAAATCACCTGCTGGGTATGCCAGAACCACTTGGCGGACACTCCGGAATCATCTGCCGGACATGCCGGAACCAGCTCTCAGACACACCAGAACCAAGTGCCGGAGACGCCGGAAGCACCTGCCGAGCATGCCGGAGCCACCTGCTCGACTCGCCAGAAACACCTGCCGGACACGCCAAAATCACCTGCCGGGTACGCCAGAACCACCTGGCGGACACTCCGGAATCACCTGCCGCGCATGGCGGAACCACCTCTCAGACGTGCCGGAAGCACGTGCCAGACACGCCGGAAACACCTACCGGACAGACCAGAACCACCTGCCGAGCACGCCCGAGCCACCTGTTCTACTCGCTGGAACCACCTGCCGGACAGGCCAATATCAACTGCTGGCTATGCCAGAACCACCTGGGGGACAGTCCGGGATCACCTGCCAGCCATGGCGGAACCACCTCTCAGACGTACCAGAACCACCTGCCGGAGAAGCTGGAAACACGTCCTGGACAGACTGGAACCACGTGACGGCCATGCCTCAACCACCTGCCGAGCACGGCGGAACCACCTGCCGGACACGCCAAAATCACCTGCGGGCTACGCCAGAACCACTTGGACGACTCTCCGAAATGACCTGCCGGGCATGTTGGAACCACCTCTCAGACGTGCCAGAAGCACGTGGCGGACAGTCCGGAATCACCTGTTGGGCATACGCAACCACCTCTGAGACGCACCAGAACCACGTGCCGTGCACGCCGGAACCACCTACCGGACAGACCGGAATCAACTTTTGGGCATGCCGGAACCACCAGTCAGATGTGCCAGAAACACGTGCCGGAGACGCCGGAAGCACCTGCCGAGCACGTCGCAACCACCTGCTCAACTCGCCTGAACCACCTGCCGGACACGCCAAAATCACCTGCCCGCTACACCAGCACCACTTCGGGGACAAGCCGGAATCACGTGAGGGGCATGCCGGCACAGCCTCTCAGACTGAACCTCGTGCCGGACACCACAGAACCACCTGCCGGACAGACCGGAACCACCTGCCGGACACGCCGGAAGCACCGGCTCGACCCGCCGGAACGACCGCTGGACATGCAAAATCACCTGCCGGCTACGCCGGAAACACTTGGCAAACACTCCTGAATCACCTGCCGGGCATGCCGGAACCACCTCTCAGATATGCCAGAACCACGTGCCAATGACCCCGGAAGCACCTGCCGAGCAAGCCGGAACCACCTGCTCGACTCGCCAGAACCACCAGCAGGACACGCAAAAATCACCTGCCGGCTATGCCACAACCAGTTGGGGAACACTTCGGAATCATCTGCCGGGCTTGCTGGAACCACCTGCCGGTCATGCCAAAATCACCTGCCAAGTACGCCAGTACCACTTGGAGGACACTGTGGAAACACCTGTCTGGCCGGCCGGAACCACATCTCAGACGTGCCAGAACCATGTGCATGAGATGCTGGAACCACACCCCGAACAGACGGAAAACACCTGCCAGACCCGTCTGAACAAACTGCCGAGCACGCCGGAGCCACCTACCTGACATGCCCAAATCACCATTCGGGTACGCCAGAACCACTTGGCGGACACTCCGGAATCATCTGCCGGACATGCCGGAACCAGCTCTCAGACACACCAGAACCACGTGCCGGAGACGCCGGAAGCACCTGCCGAGCATGCCGGAGCCACCTGCTCGACTCGCCAGAAACACCTGCCGGACACGCAAAAATCACCTGCCGGGTACACCAGAACCACCTGGCGGACACTCTGAAATCACCTGTCGCGCATGCCGGAACCACCTCTCAGACGTGCCGGAAGCACGTGCCGGACACGCCGGAATCACCTACCGGACAGACCGGAACCACCTGCCGAGCACGCCGGAGCCACCTGTTCGACTCGCTGGAACCACCTGCCAGACAGGCCAATATCAACTGCTGGCTATGCCAGAAGCACCTGGGGGACGGTCCGGAATCACCTGCCAGCCATGGCGGAACCACCTCTCAGACGTACCAGAACCACCTGCCGGAGAAGCTGGAAACACGTCCTGGACAGTCTGGAACCACCTGCCGGTCAAGCCTGAACCACCTGCCAAGCACAACGGAACAACCTGCCAGACACGCCAAAATCACCTGCGTGTTATGCCAGAACCACTTGGAGAACTCTCTGGGATGACCTGCCGGGCATGCCGGAACCACCTCTCAGACGTGCCAGAACCATGTGGCGGACAGTCCGGAATCACCTGTTGGGCATGCGCAACCACCTCTGAGACGTACCAGAACCACATGCCGTGCCGGCTGGAACCACCTACCGGACAGACCGGAATCACCTTTCGGGCATGACAGAACCACATGTCAGATGTTCCAGAAACACGTGCCGGAGACGCCGGAAGCACCTGCCAAGCACGTTGGAACCACCTGCTCAACTCGCCTGAACCACCTGCCGGACATGCCAAAATCACCTGCCGACTATGCCAGAACCACTTGGCGAACACTCCGGAATCACTTGCCGGGCATGCAGGAACCACCTCTCAGACATGCCAGAACCCCGTGCCAATGACCCCGGAAGCACCAGCCGAGCACGCCGGAACCACCTGCTCGACTCGCCAGAACCACCTGCCGATCACGCAAAAATCACCTGCCGGCTACGCCACAACCAGTTGGTGAACACTTTGGAATCACCTGCCAGGCTTGCTGGAACCACCTGCCAGTCATGCCAAAATCAGCTGCCAACTACGCCAGAACCGCTTGGCGGACACTGCGGAAACACCTGTCGGGCCGGCTGGAACCACATCTCAGACGTGCCAGAAACGTGTTCATGAGATGCTGGAACCACACCCCGAACAGACGGATACCACCTGCCAGAACCGCCTGAACCACCTGCTGAGCACGCCGGAACCACCTGCTCGACTCACCGGTACCACCTCCCTGACACGCCAAAATCACCTGCTGGGTATGCCAGAACCACTTGGCGGACACTCCGGAATCATCTGCCGGACATGCAGGAACCAGCTCTCAGACACACCAGAACCAAGTGCCGGAGACGCTGGAAGCACCTGCCGAGCATGCCCCAGCCACCTGCTCGACTCGCCAGAAACACCTGCCGGACACGCCAAAATCACCTGCCGGGTACGCCAGAACCACCTGGCGGACACTCCGGAATCACCTGCCGCGCATGCCGGAACCACCTCTCAGACGTGCCGGAAGCACGTGCCAGACACACCGGAAACACCTACCGTACAGACCGGAACAACCTGCCAAGAACGCCGAAGCCACATGTTCGACTCGCTGGAACCACCTGCCGGACAGGCCAATAGCAACTGCTGGCTATGCCAGAACCACCTGGGGGACAGTCCGGGATCACCTGCCAGCCATGGCGGAACCACCTCTCAGACGTACCAGAACCACCTGCCGGAGAAGCTGGAAACACGTCCTGGACAGACTGGAACCACGTGACGGCCATGCCTGAACCACCTGCCGAGCACGGCGGAACCACCTGCCGGACACGCCAAAATCACCTGCGGGCTACGCCAGAACCACTTGGACGACTCTCCGAAATGACCTGCCGGGCATGTTGGAACCACCTCTCAGACGTGCCAGAAGCACGTGGCGGACAGTCCGGAATCACCTGTTGGGCATACGCAACCACCTCTGAGACGTACCAGAACCACGTGCCGTGCATGCCGGAACCACCTACCGGACAGACCGGAATCAACTTTTGGGCATGCCGGAACCACCAGTCAGATGTGCCAGAAACACGTGCCGGAGACGCCGGAAGCACCTGCCGAGCACGTCGCAACCACCTGCTCAACTCGCCTGAACCACCTGCCGGACATGCCAAAATCACCTGCCGACTATGCCAGAACCACTTGGCGAACACTCCGGAATCACTTGCCGGGCATGCAGGAACCACCACTCAGACATGCCAGAACCCCGTGCCAATGACCCCGGAAGCACCAGCCGAGCACGCCGGAACCACCTGCTCGACTCGCCAGAACCACCTGCCGATCACGCAAAAATCACCTGCTGGCTACGCCACAACCAGTTGGTGAACACTTTGGAATCACCTGCCAGGCTTGCTGGAACCACCTGCCAGTCATGCCAAAATCACCTGCCAACTACGCCAGAACCGCTTGGCGGACACTGCGGAAACACCTGTCGGGCCGGCTGGAACCACATCTCAGACGGGCCAGAAACGTGTTCATGAGATGCTGGAACCACACCCCGAACAGACGGATACCACCTGCCAGAACCGCCTGAACCACCTGCTGAGCACGCCGGAACCACCTGCTCGACTCACCGGTACCACCTCCCTGACATGCCAAAATCACCTGCTGGGTATGCCAGAACCACTTGGCGGACACTCCGGAATCATCTGCCGGACATGCCGGAACCAGCTCTCAGACACACCAGAACCAAGTGCCGGAGACGCCGGAAGCACATGCCGAGCATGCCGGAGCCACCTGCTCGACTCGCCAGAAACACCTGCCGGACACGCCCAAATCACCTGCCGGGTACGCCAGAACCACCTGGCGGACACTCCGAAATCACCTGTCGCGCATGCCGGAACCACCTCTCAGACGTGCCGGAAACACCTGCCGGAGAAGCTGGAAACACGTCCTGGACAGACTGGAACCACGTGACGGCCATGCCTGAGCCACCTGCCGAGAACGGCGGAACCACCTGCCGGACACGCCAAAATCACCTGCGGGCTACGCCAGAACCACTTGGACGACTCTCCGAAATGACCTGCCGGGCATGTTGGAACCACCTCTCAGACGTGCCAGAAGCACGTGGCGGACAGTCCGGAATCACCTGTTGGGCATACGCAACCACCTCTGAGACGTACCAGAACCACGTGCCGTGCACGCCGGAACCACCTACCGGACAGACCGGAATCAACTTTTGGGCATGCCGGAACCACCAGTCAGATGTGCCAGAAACACGTGCCGGAGACGCCGGAAGCACCTGCCGAGCACGTCGCAACCACCTGCTCAACTCGCCTGAACCACCTGCCGGACACGCCAAAATCACCTGCCCGCTACACCAGCACCACTTCGGGGACAAGCCGGAATCACGTGAGGGGCATGCCGGCCCAGCCTCCCAGACTGAACCTCGTGCCGGACACCACAGAACCACCTGCCGGACAGACCGGAACCACCTGCCGGACACGCCGGAACCAGCGGCTCGACCCGCCGGAACGACCGCTGGACATGCAAAATCACCTGCCTGCTACGCCGGAAACACTTGGTGAACACTCCGGAATCACCTGCCGGGCATGCCGGAACCACCTCTCAGATATGCCAGAACCACGTGCCAATGACCCCGGAAGCACCTGCCGAGCGCGCCGGAACCACCTGCTCGACTCGCCAGAACCACCTGCCGGACACGCAAAAATCACCTGCCGGCTACGCCACAACCAGTTGGGGAACACTTCGGAATCACCTGCCGGGCTTGCTGGAACCACCTGCCGGTCATGCCAAAATCACCTGCCAACTACGCCAGTACCACTTGGCGGACACTGTGGAAACACCTGTCGGGCCGGCCGGAACCACATCTCAGACGTGCCAGAACCATGTGCATGAGATGCTGGAACCACACCCCGAACAGACGGAAAACACCTGCCAGACCCGTCTGAACAACCTGCCGAGCACGCCGGAGCCACCTGCTCGACTCGCCGGAACCACCTACCTGACATGCCCAAATCACCAGCCGGGTATGCCAGAACCACTTGGCGGACACTCCGGAATCATCTGCCGGACATGCCGGAACCAGCTCTCAGACACACCAGAACCACGTGCCGGAGACGCCGGAAGCACCTGCCGAGCATGCCGGAGCCACCTGCTCGACTCGCCAGAAACACCTGCCGGACACGCCAAAATCACCTGCCGGGTACGCCAGAACCACATGGCGGACACTCCAAAATCACCTGTCGCGCATTCCGAAACCACCTCTCAGACGTGCCGGAAGCACGTGCCGGACACGCCGGAATCACCTACCGGACAGACCGGAACCACCTGCCGAGCATGCCGGAGCCACCTGTTCGACTCGCTGGAACCACCTGCCGGACAGGCCAATATCAACTGCTGGCTATGCCAGAACCACCTGGGGGACAGTCCGGAATCACCTGCCAGCCATGGCGGAACCACCTCTCAGACGTACCAGAACCACCTGCCGGAGAAGCTGGAAACACGTCCTGGACAGTCTGGAACCACCTGCCGGCCAAGCCTGAACCACCTGCCAAGCACAACGGAACAACCTGCCAGACACGCCAAAATCACCTGCGGGCTACGCCAGAACCACTTGGAGGACTCTCTGGGATGACCTGCCGGGAATGCCGGAACCACCTCTCAGACGTGCCAGAACCATGTGGCGGACAGTCCGGAATCACCTGTTGGGCATGCGCAACCACCTCTGAGACGTACCAGAACCACATGCCGTGCCGGCTGGAACCACCTACCGGACAGACCGGAATCACCTTTCGGGCATGCCGGAACCACCTGTCAGATGTGCCAGAAACACGTGCCGGAGACGCCGGAAGCACCTGCCAAGCACGTTGGAACCACCTGCTCAACTCGCCTGAACCACCTGCCGGACATGCCAAAATCACCTGCCGACTATGCCAGAACCACTTGGCGAACACTCCGGAATCACTTGCCGGGCATGCAGGAACCACCTCTCAGACATGCCAGAACCCCGTGCCAATGACCCCGGAAGCACCAGCCGAGCACGCCGGAACCACCTGCTCGACTCGGCAGAACCACCTGCCGATCACGCAAAAATCACCTGCCGGCTACACCACAACCAGTTGGTGAACACTTTGGAATCACCTGCCAGGCTTGCTGGAACCACCTGCCAGTCATGCCAAAATCACCTGCCAACTACGCCAGAACCGCTTGGCGGACACTGCAGAAACACCTGTCGGGCCGGCTGGAACCACATCTCTGACGTGCCAGAAACGTGTTCATGAGATGCTGGAACCACACCCCGAACAGACGGATACCACCTGCCAGAACCCCCTGAACCACCTGCTGAGCACGCCGGAACCACCTGCTCGACTCACCGGTACCACCTCCCTGACACGCCAAAATCACCTGCTGGGTATGCCACAACCACTTGGCGGACACTCCGGAATCATCTGCCGGACATGCCGGAACCAGCTCTCAGACACACCAGAACCACGTGCCGGAGACGCCGGAAGCACCTGCCGAGCATGCCGGAGCCACCTGCTCGACTCGCCAGAAACACCTGCCGGACACGCCAAAATCACCTGCCTGGTACGCCAGAACCACCTGGTGGACACTCCGGAATCACCTGCCGCGCATGGCGGAACCACCACTCAGACGTGCCGGAAGCACGTGCCAGACACGCCGGAAACACCTACCGGACAGACCAGAACCACCTGCCGAGCACGCCGGAGCCACCTGTTCGACTCGCTGGAACCACCTGCCGGACAGGCCAATATCAACTGCTGGCTATGCCAGAACCACCTGGGGGACAGTCCGGGATCACCTTCCAGCCATGGCGGAACCACCTCTCAGACGTACCAGAACCACCTGCCGGAGAAGCTGGAAACACGTCCTGGACAGACTGGAACCATGTGACGGCCATGCCTGAACCACCTGCCGAGCACGGCAGAACCACCTGCCGGACACGCCAAAATCACCTGCGGGCTACGCCAGAACCACTTGGACGACTCTCCGAAATGACCTGCCGGGCATGTTGGAACCACATCTCAGACGTGCCAGAAGCACGTGGCGGACAGTCCGGAATCACCTGTTGGGCATACGCAACCACCTCTGAGACGGACCAGAACCACGTGCCGTGCACGCCGGAACCACCTACCGGACAGACCGGAATCAACTTTTGGGCATGCCGGAACCACCAGTGAGATGTGCCAGAAACACGTGCCGGAGACGCCGGAAGCACCTGCCGAGCACGTCGCAACCACCTGCTCAACTCGCCTGAACCACCTGCCGGACACGCCAAAATCACCTGCCCGCTACACCAGCACCACTTCGGGGACAAGCCGGAATCACGTGAGGGGCATGCCGGCACAGCCTCTCAGACTGAACCTCGTGCCGGACACCACAGAACCACCTGCCGGACAGACCGGAACCACCTGCCGGACACGCCGGAACCACCGGCTCGACCCGCCGGAACGACCGCTGGACATGCAAAATCACCTGCCGGCTATGCCGGAAACACTTGGCAAACAATCCGGAATCACCTGCCGGGCATGCCGGAACCACTTCTCAGATATGCCAGAACCACGTGCCAATGACCCCGGAAGCACCTGCCGAGCACGCCGGAACCACCTGCTCGACTCGCCAGAACCACCTGCCGGACACGCAAAAATCACCTGCCGGCTACGCCACAACCAGTTGGGGAACACTTCGGAATCACCTGCCGGGCTTGCTGGAACCACCTGCCGGTCATGCCAAAATCACCCCCCAAGTACGCCAGTACCACTTGGCGGACACTGTGGAAACACCTGTCGGGCCGGCCGGAACCACATCTCAGACGTGCCAGAACCATGTGCATGAGATGCTGGAACCACACCCCGAACAGACGGAAAACACCTGCCAGACCCGTCTGAACAACCTGCCGAGCACGCCGGAGCCACCTGCTCGACTCGCCGGAACCACCTACCTGACATGCCCAAATCACCAGCCGGGTATGCCAGAACCACTTGGCGGACACTCCGGAATCATCTGCCGGACATGCCGGAACCAGCTCTCAGACACACCAGAACCACGTGCCGGAGACGCCGGAAGCACCTGCCGAGCATGCCCCAGCCACCTGCTCGACTCGCCAGAAACACCTGCCGGACAAGCCAAAATCACCTGCAGGGTACGCCAGAACCACCTGGCGGACACTCCGAAATCACCTGTCGCGCATGCCGGAACCACCTCTCAGACGTGCCGGAAGCACGTGCCGGACATGCCGGAATCAACTACCGGACAGACCGGAACCACCTGCCGAGCACGCCGGAGCCACCTGTTCGACTCGCTGGAACCACCTGCCGGACAGGCCAATATCAACTGCTGGCTATGCCAGAACCACCTGGGGGACGGTCCGGAATCACCTGCCAGCCATGGCGGAACCACCTCTCAGACGTACCAGAACCACCTGCCGGAGAAGCTGGAAACACGTCCTGGACAGTCTGGAACCACCTGCCGGCCAAGCCTGAACCACCTGCCAAGCACAACGGAGCAACCTGCCAGACACGCCAAAATCACCTGCGTGTTATGCCAGAACCACTTGGAGGACTCTCTGGGATGACCTGCCGGGCATGCCGGAACCACCTCTCAGACATGCCAGAACCCCGTGCCAATGACCCCGGAAGCACCAGCCGAGCACGCCAGAACCACCTGCTCGACGCGCCTGAACCATCTGCCGGACACGCCAAAATCACCTGCCCGCTGCACCAGCACCACTTCGGGGACAAGCCGGAATCACGTGAGGGGCATGCCGGCACAGCCTCTCAGACTGAACCTCGTACCGGTCACCACAGAACCACCTGCCGGACAGACCCGAACCACCTGCTGGACACGCCGGAACCACCGGCTCGACCCGCCGGAACGACTGCTGGACATGCAAAATCACCTGCCGGCTACGCCGGAAACACTTGGCGAACACTCCGGAATCACCTGCCGGGCATGCCGGAACCAACTCTCAGATATGCGAGAACCACGTGCCAATGATCCCGGAAGCACCTGCCGAGCACGCCAGAGCCACCTGCTCGACTCGCCAAACCACCTGCCGGACAAGCAGAAATCACCTGCCGGCTACGCCACAACCAGTTGGTGAACACTTAGGAATCACGTGCCAGGCTTGCTGGAACCACCTGCCAGTCACGCCAAAATCACCTGCCAACTACGCCAGAACCACTTGGCGGACACTGCGGAATCACCTGTCGGGCCGGCTGGAACCACATCTCAGACGTGCCAGAAACGTGTTCATGAGATGCTGGAACCACACCCCAAACAGACGGATACCAGCTGCCAGAACCGCCTGAACCACCTGCTGAGCACGCCGGAACCACCTGCTCGACTCACCGGTACCACCTCCCTGACACGCCAAAATCACCTGCTGGTTATGAAAGAACCACTTGGCGGACACTCCGGAATCATCTGCCGGACATGCCGGAACCAGCTCTCAGACACACCAGAACCAAGTGCCGGAGACGTCGGAAGCACCTGCCGAGCATGCCGGAGCCACCTGCTCGACTCGCCAGAAACACCTGCTGGACACGCCAAAATCACCTGCCGGGTACGCCGGAAACACTTGGCGAACACTCCGGAATCACCCGCCGGGCATGCCGGAACCACCTCTCAGATATGCCAGAACCACGTGCCAATGACCCCGGAAGCACCTGCCGAGCACGCCGGAACCACCTGCTCGACTCGCCAGAACCACCAGCCGGACACGCAAAAATCACCTGCCTGCTACGCCACAACCAGTTGGGGAAGACTTCGGAATCACCTGCCGGGCTTGCTGGAACCACCTGCCGGTCATGCCAAAATCACCTGCCAACTACGCCAGTACCACTTGGCGGACACTGTGGAAACACCTGTCGGGCCGGCCGGAACCACATCTCAGACGTGCCAGAACCATGTGCATGAGATGCTGGAACCACACCCCGAACAGACGGAAAACACCTGCCAGACCCATCTGAACAACCTGCCGAGCACGCCGGAGCCACCTACCTGACATGCCCAAATCACCAGCCGGGTATGCCAGAACCACTTGGCGGACACTCCGGAATCATCTGCCGGGCATGCCGGAACCACCTCTCAGATATGCCAGAACCACGTGCCAATGACCCCGGAAGCACCTGCCGAGCACGCCGGAACCACCTGCTCGACTCGCCAGAACCACCTGCCGGACACGCAGAAATCACCTGCCGGCTACGCCACAACCAGTTGGGGAACACTTCGGAATCACCTGCCGGGCTTGCTGGAACCACCTGCCGGTCATGCCAAAATCACCTGCCAACTACGCCAGTACCACTTGGCGGACACTGTGGAAACACCTGTCGGGCCGGCCGGAACCACATCTCAGACGTGCCAGAACCATGTGCATGAGATGCTGGAACCACACCCCGAACAGACGGAAAACACCTGCCAGACCCGTCTGAACAACCAGCCGAGCACGCCGGAGCCACCTGCTCGACTCGCCGGAACCACCTACCTGACATGCCCAAATCACCAGCCGGGTATGCCAGAACCACTTGGCGGACACTCCGGAATCATCTGCCGGACATGCCGGAACCAGCTCTCAGACGTGCCAGAACCATGTGGCGGACAGTCCGGAATCACCTCTTGGGCATGCGCAACCACCTCTGAGACGTACCAGAACCACATGCCATGCAGGCTGGAACCACCTACCGGACAGACCGGAATCACCTTTCGGGCATGCCGGAACCACCTGTCAGATGTGCCAGAAACACGTGCCGAAGACGCCGGAAGCACCTGCCAAGCACGTTGGAACCACCTGCTCAACTCGCCTGAACCACCTGCCGGACATGCCAAAATCACCTGCCGACTATGCCAGAACCACTTGGCGAACACTCCGGAATCACTTGCCGGGCATGCAGGAACCACCTCTCAGACATGCCAGAACCCCGTGCCAATGACCCCGGAAGCACCAGCCGAGCACGCCGGAACCACCTGCTCGACTCGCCAGAACCACCTGCCGATCACGCAAAAATCACCTGCCGGCTACGCCACAACCAGTTGGTGAACACTTTGGAATCACCTGCCAGGCTTGCTGGAACCACCTGCCAGTCAGACCAAAATCACCTGCCAAGTACGCCAGTACCACTTGGCGGACACTGTGGAAACACCTGTCGGGCCGGCCGGAACCACATCTCAGACGTGCCAGAACCATGTGCATGAGATGCTGGAACCACACCCCGAACAGACGGAAAACACCTGCCAGACCCATCTGAACAACCTGCCTAGCAAGCCGGAGCCACCTACCTGACATGCCCACATCACCAGCCGGGTATGCCAGAACCACTTGGCGGACACTCCGGAATCATCTGCCGGACATGCCGGAACCAGCTCTCAGACACACCAGAACCACGTGCCGGAGACGCCGGAAGCACCTGCCGAGCATGCCGGAGCCACCTGCTCGACTCGCCTGAAACACCTGCCGGACACGCCCAAACCACCTGCCGGGTACGCCAGAACCACCTGGCGGACACTCCGAAACCACCTGTCGCGCATGCCGGAACCACCTCTCAGATGTGCCGGAAGCACGTGCCGGACACGCCGGAATCACCTACCGGACAGACCGGAACCACCTGCCGAGCACGCCGGAGCCACCTGTTCGACTCGCTGGAACCACCTGCCGGACAGGCCAATATCAACTGCTGGCTATGCCAGAAACACATGGGGGACGGTCCGGAATCACCTGCCAGCCATGGCGGAACCACCTCTCAGACGTACCAGAACCACCTGCCGGAGAATCTGGAAACACGTCCTGGACAGTCTGGAACCACCTGCCGGCCAAGCCTGAACCACCTGCCAAGCACAACGGAACAACCTGCCAGACACCCCAAAATCACCAGCGTGTTATGCCAGAACCACTTGGAGAACTCTCTGGGATGACCTGCCGGGCATGCCGGAACCACCTCTCAGACGTGCCAGAACCATGTGGCGGACAGTCCGGGATCACCTGTTGGGCATGCGCAACCACCTCGGAGACGTACCAGAACCACATGCCGTGCCGGCTGGAACCACCTACCGGACAGACCGGAATCCCCTTTTGGGCATGCCGGAACCACCTGTCAGATATTCCAGAAACACGTGCCGGAGACGCCGGAAGCACCAGCCAAGCACGTTGGAACCACCTGCTCAACTCGCCTGAACCACCTGCCGGACATGCCCAAATCACCTGCTGGGTATGCCAGAACCACTTGGCGGACACTCCGGAATCATCTGCCGGACTTGCCGGAACCAGCTCTCAGACACACCAGAACCAAGTGCCGGAGACGCCGGAAGCACCTGACGAGCATGCCGGAGCCACCTGCTCGACTCGCCAGAAACACCTGCTGGACACGCCAAAATCACCTGCCGGGTACACCAGAACCACCTTGCGGACACTCCGGAATCACATGCCGCGCATGACGGAACCACCTCTCAGACGTGCCGGAAGCACGTGCCAGACACGCCGGAAACACCTACCGGACAGACCGGAACCACCTGCCAAGAACGCTCTAGCCACCTGTTCGACTCGCTGGAACCACCTGCCGGACAGGCCAATATCAACTGCTGGCTATGCCAGAACCACCTGGGGGACAGTCCGGGATCACCTGCCAGCCATGGCGGAACCACCTCTCAGACGTAGCAGAACCACCTGCCGGAGAAGCTGGAAACACGTCCTGGACAGACTGGAACCACGTGACGGCCATGCCTGAACCAACTGCCGAGCACGGCGGAACCACCTGCCGGACACGCCAAAATCACCTGCGGGCTATGCCAGAACCACTTGGACGACTCTCCGAAATGACCTGCCGGGCATGTTGGAACCACCTCTCAGACGTGCCAGAAGCACGTGGCGGACAGTCCGGAATCACCTGTTGGGCATACGCAACCACCTCTGAGACGTACCAGAACCACGTGCCGTGCACGCCGGAACCACCTACTGGACAGACCGGAATCAACTTTTGGGCATGCCGGAACCACCAGTGAGATGTGCCAGAAACACGTGCCGGAGACGCCGGAAGCACCTGCCGAGCACGTCGCAACCACCTGCTCAACTCGCCTGAACCACCTGCCGGACACGCCAAAATCACCTGCCCGCTACACCAGCACCACTTCGGGGACAAGCCGGAATCACGTGAGGGGCATGCCGGCACAGCCTCTCAGACTGAACCTCGTGCCGGACACCACAGAACCACATGCCGGACAGACCGGAACCACGTGCCGGACACGCCGGAACCAGCGGCTCGACCTCCCGTAACGACCGCTGGACATGCAAAATCACCTGCCGGCTACGCCGGAAACACTTGGCGAACACTCCGGAATCACCTGCCGGGCATGCCGGAACCACCTCTCAGATATGCCAGAACCACGTGCCAATGACCCCGGAACCACCTGCCGAGCACGCCGGAACCACCTGCTCGACTCGCCAGAACCACCAGCAGGACACGCAAAAATCAACTGCCGGCTACGCCACAACCAGTTGGGGAACACTTCGGAATCACCTGCCGGGCTTGCTGGAACCACCTGCCGGTCATGCCAAAATCACCTGCCAACTACGCCAGTACCACTTGGCGGACACTATGGAAACACCTGTCGGGCCGGCCGGAACCACATCACAGACGTGCCAGAACCATGTGCATGAGATGCTGGAACCACACACCGAACAGACGGAAAACACCTGCCAGACCCGTCTGAACAACCTGCCGAGCACGCCGGAGCCACCTGCTCGACTCGCCGGAACCACCTACCTGACATGCCCATATCACCAGCTGGGTATGCCAGAACCACGTGGCGGACACTCCAGAATCATCTGCCGGACATGCCGGAACCAGCTCTCAGACACACCAGAACCAAGTGCCGGAGACGCCGGAAGCACCTGCCGAGCATGCCGGAGCCACCTGCTCGACTCGCCAGAAACACCTGCCGGACACGCCAAAATCCCCTGCCGGGTACGCCAGAAACACCTGCCGGACACGCCAAAATCCCCTGCCGGGTACGCCAGAACCACCTGGCGGACACTCAGAAGCCACCTGTCGCGCATGCCGGAACCACCTCTCAGACGTGCCGGAAGCACGTGCCGGACACGCCGGAATCACCTACCGGACAGACCGGAACCACCTGCCGAGCACGCCGGAACCACCTGTTCGACTCGCTGGAACCACCTGCCGGACAGGCCAATATCAACTGCTGGCTATGCCAGAACCACCTGGGGGACGGTCCGGAATCACCTGCCAGCCATGGCGGAACCACCTCTCAGACGTACCAGAACCACCTGCCGGAGAAGCTGGAAACACGTCCTGGGCAGTCTGGAACCACCTGCCGGCCAAGCCTGAACCACCTGCCAAGCACAACGGAACAACCTGCCAGACACGCCAAAATCACCTGCGTGTTATGCCAGAACCACTTGGAGGACTCTCTGGGATGACCTGCCGGGCATGCCGGAACCACCTCTCCGACGTGCCAGAAGCACGTGGCGGACAGTCCGGAATCACCTGTTGGGCATACGCAACCACCTCTGAGACGTACCAGAACCACGTGCCATGCACGCCGGAACCACCTACCGGACAGACCGGAATCAACTTTTGGGCGTGCCAGAACCACCAGTCAGATGTGCCAGAAACACGTGCCGGAGACGCCGGAAGCACCTGCCGAGCACGTCGCAACCACCTGCTCAACTCGCCTGAACCACCTGCCGGACACGCCAAAATCACCTGCCCGCTACACCAGCACCACTTCGGGGACAAGCCGGAATCACGTGAGGGGCATGCCGGCCCAGCCTCTCAGACTGAACCTCGTGCCGGACACCACAGAACCACCTGCCGGACAGACCGGAACCACCTGCCGGACACGCCGGAACCACCGGCTCGACCCGCCGGAACGACCGCTGGACATGCAAAATCACCTGCCGGCTACGCCGGAAACACTTGGCGAACACTCCGGAATCACCTGCCGGGCATGCCGGAACCACCTCTCAGATATGCCAGAACCACGTGCCAATGACCCCGGAAGCACCACCCGAGCACGCCGGAACCACCTGCTCGACTCGCCAGAACCACCTGCCGGACACGCAAAAATCACCTGCCGGCTATGCCACAACGAGTTGGGGAACACTTCGGAATCACCTGCCGGGCTTGCTGGAACCACCTGCCGGTCATGCCAAAATCACCTGCCAACTACGCCAGTACCACTTGGCGGACACTGTGGAAACACCTGTCGGGCCGGCCGGAACCACATCTCAGACGTGCCAGAACCATGTGCATGAGATGCTGGAACCACACCCCGAACCGACGGAAAACACCTGCCAGATCCGTCTGAACAACCTGCCGAGCACGCCGGAGCCACCTGCTCGACTCGCCGGAACCACCTACCTGACATGCCCAAATCACCAGCCGGGTATGCCAGAACCACTTGGCGGACACTCCGGAATCATCTGCCGGACATGCCGGAACCAGCTCTCAGACACACCAGAACCACGTGCCGGAGACGCCGGAAGCACCTTCCGAGCATGCCCCAGCCACCTGCTCGACTCGCCAGAAACACCTGCCGGACACGCCAAAATCACCTGCCGGGTACGCGAGAACCACCTGGAGGACACTCCGAAATCACCTGTCGCGCATGCCGGAACCACCTCTCAGACGTGCCGGAAGCACATGCCGGACATGCCGGAATCAACTACCGGACAGACCGGAACCAACTGCCGAGCACGCCGGAGCCAGCTGTTCAACTCGCTGGAACCACCTGCCGGACAGGCCAATATCAACTGCTGGCTATGCCAGAACCACCTGGGGGACGGTCCGGAATCAACTGCCAGCCATGGCGGAACCACCTCTCAGACGTACCAGAACCACCTGCCGGTGAAGCTGGAAACACGTCCTGGACAGTCTGGAACCTCCTGCCGGCCAAGCCTGAACCACCTGCCAAGCACAACGGAACAACCTGCCAGACACGCCAAAATCACCTGCGTGTTATGCCAGAACCACTTGGAGGACTCTCTGGGATGACCTGCCGGGCATGCCGGAACCACCTCTCAGACGTGCCAGAACCATGTGGCGGACAGTCCGGAATCACCTCTTGGGCCTGCGCAACCACCTCTGAGACGTACCAGAACCACATGCCATGCAGGCTGGAACCACCTACCGGACAGACCGGAATCACCTTTCGGGCATGCCGGAACCACCTGTCAGATGTGCCAGAAACACGTGCCGGAGACGCCGGAAGCACCTGCCAAGCACGTTGGAACCACATGCTCAACTAGCCTGAACCACCTGCCGGACATGCCAAAATCACCTGCCAACTATGCCAGAACCACTTGGCGAACACTCCGGAATCACTTGCCGGTCATGCAGGAACCACCACTCAGACATGCCAGAACCCCGTGCCAATGACCCCGGAAGCACCAGCCGAGCACGCCGGAACCACCTGCTCGTCTCGCCAGAACCACCTGCCGGACACGCAAAAATCACCTGCCGGCTACGCCACAACCAGTTGGGGAACACTTCGGAATCACCTGCCAGGCTTGCTGGAACCACCTGCCGGTCATGCCAAAATCACCTGCCAACTACGCCAGTACCACTTGGCGGACACTGTGGAAACACCTGTCGGGCCGGCCGGAACCACATCTCAGACGTGCCAGAACCATGTGCATGAGATGCTGGAACCACACCCCGAACAGACGGAAGACACCTGCCAGACCCGTCTGAACAACCTGCCGAGCACGCCGGAGCCACCTGCTCGACTCGCCGGAACCACCTACCTGACATGCCCAAATCACCAGCCGGGTATGCCAGAACCACTTGGCGGACACTCCGGAATCATCTGCCAGACATGCCGGAACCAGCTCTCAGACACACCAGAACCACGTGCCGGAGACACCGGAAGCACCTGCCGAGCATGCCCCAGGCACCTGCTCGACTCGCCAGAAACACCTGCCGGACACGCCCAAATCACCTGCCGGGTACGCCAGAACCACCTGGCGGACACTCCGAAACCACCAGTCGCGCATGCCGGAACCACCTCTCAGACGTGCCGGAAGCACGTGCCGGACACGCCGGAATCACCTACCGGACAGACCGGAACCACCTGCCGAGCACGCCGGAGCCACCTGTTCGACTCGCTGGAACCACCTGCCGGACAGGCCAATATCAACTGCTGGCTTTGCCGGAACCACCTGGGGTACGGTCCGGAATCACCGGCCAGCCATGGCGGAACCACCTCTCGGACGTACCAGAACCACCTGCCGGAGAAGCTGGAAACACGTCCTGGACAGTCTGGAACCACCTGCCGGCCAAGCCTGAACCACCTGCCAAGCACAACGGAACAACCTGCCAGACACGCCAAAATCACCGGCGTGTTATGCCAGAACCACTTGGAGGACTCTCTGGGATGACCTGCCGGGCATGCCGGAACCACCTCTCAGACGTGCCAGAACCATGTGGCGGACAGTCCGGAATCACCTGTTGGGCATGCGCAACCACCTCTGAGATGTACCAGAACCACATGCCGTGCCGGCTGGAACCACCTACCGGACAGACCGGAATCACCTTTCGGGCATGCCGGAACCACCTGTCAGATGTGCCAGAAACACGTGCCGGAGACGCCGGAAGCACCTGCCAAGCACGTTGGAACCACCTGCTCAACTCGCCTGAACCACCTGCCGGACATGCCAAAATCACCTGCCGACTATGCCAGAACCACTTGGCGAACACTCCGGAATCACTTGCCGGGCATGCAGGAACCACCTCTCAGACATGCCAGAACCCCGTGCCAATGACCCCGGAAGCACCAGCCGAGCACGCCGGAACCACCTGCTCGACTCGCCAGAACCACCTGCCGATCACGCAAAAATCACCTGCCGGCTACGCCACAACCAGTTGGTGAACACTTTGGAATCACCTGCCAGGCTTGCCGGAACCACCTGCCAGTCATGCCAAAATCAGCTGCCAACTACGCCAGAACCGCTTGGCGGACACTGCGGAAACACCTGTCGGGCCGGCTGGAACCACATCTCAGACGTGCCAGAAACGTGTTCATGAGATGCTGGAACCACACCCCGAACAGACGGATACCACCTGCCAGAACCGCCTGAACCACCTGCTGAGCACGCCGGAACCACCTGCTCGACTCACCGGTACCACCTCCCTGACACGCCAAAATCATCTGCTGGGTATGCCAGAACCACTTGGCGGACACTCCTGAATCATCTGCCGGACATGCAGGAACCAGCTCTCAGACACACCAGAACCAAGTGCCGGAGACGCTGGAAGCACTTGCCGAGCATGCCCCAGCCACCTGCTCGACTCGCCAGAAACACCTGCCGGACACGCCAAAATCACCTGCCGGGTACGCCAGAACCACCTGGCGGACACTCCGGAATCACCTGCCGCGCATGACGGAACCACCTCTCAGACGTGCCGGAAGCACGTGCCAGACACACCGGAAACACCTACCGTACAGACCGGAACAACCTGCCAAGAACGCCGAAGCCACATGTTCGACTCGCTGGAACCACCTGCCGGACAGGCCAATAGCAACTGCTGGCTATGCCAGAACCACCTGGGGGACAGTCCGGGATCACCTGCCAGCCATGGCGGAACCACCTCTCAGACGTACCAGAACCACCTGCCGGAGAAGCTGGAAACACGTCCTGGACAGACTGGAACCACGTGACGGCCATGCCTGAACCACCTGCCGAGCACGGCGGAACCACCTGCCGGACACGCCAAAATCACCTGCGGGCTACGCCAGAACCACTTGGACGACTCTCCGAAATGACCTGCCGGGCATGTTGGAACCACCTCTCAGACGTGCCAGAAGCACGTGGCGGACAGTCCGGAATCACCTGTTGGGCATACGCAACCACCTCTGAGACGTACCAGAACCACGTGCCGTGCATGCCGGAACCACCTACCGGACAGACCGGAATCAACTTTTGGGCATGCCGGAACCACCAGTCAGATGTGCCAGAAACACGTGCCGGAGACGCCGGAAGCACCTGCCGAGCACGTCGCAACCACCTGCTCAACTCGCCTGAACCACCTGCCGGACATGCCAAAATCACCTGCCGACTATGCCAGAACCACTTGGCGAACACTCCGGAATCACTTGCCGGGCATGCAGGAACCACCACTCAGACATGCCAGAACCCCGTGCCAATGACCCCGGAAGCACCAGCCGAGCACGCCGGAACCACCTGCTCGACTCGCCAGAACCACCTGCCGATCACGCAAAAATCACCTGCTGGCTACGCCACAACCAGTTGGTGAACACTTTGGAATCACCTGACAGGCTTGCTGGAACCACCTGCCAGTCATGCCAAAATCACCTGCCAACTACGCCAGAACCGCTTGGCGGACACTGCGGAAACACCTGTCGGGCCGGCTGGAACCACATCTCAGACGTGCCAGAAACGTGTTCATGAGATGCTGGAACCACACCCCGAACAGACGGATACCACCTGCCAGAACCGCCTGAACCACCTGCTGAGCACGCCGGAACCACCTGCTCGACTCACCGGTACCACCTCCCTGACACGCCAAAATCACCTGCTGGGTATGCCAGAACCACTTGGCGGACACTCCGGAATCATCTGCCGGACATGCCGGAACCAGCTCTCAGACACACCAGAACCAAGTGCCGGAGACGCCGGAAGCACCTGCCGAGCATGCCGGAGCCACCTGCTCGACTCGCCAGAAACACCTGCCGGACACGCCCAAATCACCTGCCGGGTACGCCAGAACCACCTGGCGGACACTCCGAAATCACCTGTCGCGCATGCCGGAACCACATCTCAGACGTGCCGGAACCACCTGCCGGAGAAGCTGGAAACACGTCCTGGACAGACTGGAACCACGTGACGGCCATGCCTGAGCCACCTGCCGAGAACGGCGGAACCACCTGCCGGACACGCCAAAATCACCTGCGGGCTACGCCAGAACCACTTGGACGACTCTCCGAAATGACCTGCCGGGCATGTTGGAACCACCTCTCAGACGTGCCAGAAGCACGTGGCGGACAGTCCGGAATCACCTGTTGGGCATACGCAACCACCTCTGAGACGTACCAGAACCACGTGCCGTGCACGCCGGAACCACCTACCGGACAGACCGGAATCAACTTTTGGGCATGCCGGAACCACCAGTCAGATGTGCCAGAAACACGTGCCGGAGACGCCGGAAGCACCTGCCGAGCACGTCGCAACCACCTGCTCAACTCGCCTGAACCACCTGCCGGACACGCCAAAATCACCTGCCCGCTACACCAGCACCACTTCGGGGACAAGCCGGAATCACGTGAGGGGCTTGCCGGCCCAGCCTCCCAGACTGAACCTCGTGCCGGACACCACAGAACCACCTGCCGGACAGACCGGAACCACCTGCCGGACACGCCGGAACCAGCGGCTCGACCCGCCGGAACGACCGCTGGACATGCAAAATCACCTGCCTGCTACGCCGGAAACACTTGGCGAACACTCCGGAATCACCTGCCGGGCATGCCGGAACCACCTCTCAGATATGCCAGAACCACGTGCCAATGACCCCGGAAGCACCTGCCGAGCGCGCCGGAACCACCTGCTCGACTCGCCAAAACCACGTGCCGGACACGCAAAAATCACCTGCCGGCTACGCCACAACCAGTTGGGGAACACTTCGGAATCACCTGCCGGGCTTGCTGGAACCACCTGCCGGTCATGCCAAAATCACCTGCCAACTACGCCAGTACCACTTGGCGGACACTGTGGAAACACCTGTCGGGCCGGCCGGAACCACATCTCAGACGTGCCAGAACCATGTGCATGAGATGCTGGAACCACACCCCGAACAGACGGAAGACACCTGCCAGACCCGTCTGAACAACCTGCCGAGCACGCCGGAGCCACCTGCTCGACTCGCCGGAACCACCTACCTGACATGCCCAAATCACCAGCCGGGTATGCCAGAACCACTTGGCGGACACTCCGGAATCATCTGCCGGACATGCCGGAACCAGCTCTCAGACACACCAGAACCACGTGCCGGAGACGCCGGAAGCACCTGCCGAGCATGCCGGAGCCACCTGCTCGACTCGCCAGAAACACCTGCCGGACACGCCAAAATCACCTGCCGGGTACGCCAGAACCACATGGCGGACACTCCAAAATCACCTGTCGCGCATTCCGAAACCACCTCTCAGACGTGCCGGAAGCACGTGCCGGACACGCCGGAATCACCTACCGGACAGACCGGAACCACCTGCCGAGCATGCCGGAGCCACCTGTTCGACTCGCTGGAACCACCTGCCGGACAGGCCAATATCAACTGCTGGCTATGCCAGAACCACCTGGGGGACAGTCCGGAATCACCTGCCAGCCATGGCGGAACCACCTCTCAGACGTACCAGAACCACCTGCCGGAGAAGCTGGAAACACGTCCTGGACAGTCTGGAACCACCTGCCGGCCAAGCCTGAACCACCTGCCAAGCACAACGGAACAACCTGCCAGACACGCCAAAATCACCTGTGTGTTATGCCAGAACCACTTGGAGGACTCTCTGGGATGACCTGCCAGGCATGCCGGAACCACCTCTCAGACGTGCCAGAACCATGTGGCGGACAGTCCGGAATCACCTGTTGGGCATGCGCAACCACCTCTGAGACGTACCAGAACCACATGCCATGCAGGCTGGAACCACCTACCGGACAGACCGGAATCACCTTTCGGGCATGCCGGAACCACCTGTCAGATGTGCCAGAAACACGTGCCGGAGACGCCGGAAGCACCTGCCAAGCACGTTGGAACCACCTGCTCAACTCGCCTGAACCACCTGCCGGACATGCCAAAATCACCTGCCGACTATGCCAGAACCACTTGGCGAACACTCCGGAATCACTTGCCGGGCATGCAGGAACCACCTCTCAGACATGCCAGAACCCCGTGCCAATGACCCCGGAAGCACCAGCCGAGCACGCCGGAACCACCTGCTCGACTCGGCAGAACCACCTGCCGATCACGCAAAAATCACCTGCCGGCTACACCACAACCAGTTGGTGAACACTTTGGAATCACCTGCCAGGCTTGCTGGAACCACCTGCCAGTCATGCCAAAATCACCTGCCAACTACGCCAGAACCGCTTGGCGGACACTGCGGAAACACCTGTCGGGCCGGCTGGAACCACATCTCAGACGTGCCAGAAATGTGTTCATGAGATGCTGGAACCACACCCCGAACAGACGGATACCACCTGCCAGAACCCCCTGAACCACCTGCTGAGCACGCCGGAACCACCTGCTCGACTCACCGGTACCACCTCCCTGACACGCCAAAATCACCTGCTGGGTATGCCACAACCACTTGGCGGACACTCCGGAATCATCTGCCGGACATGCCGGAACCAGCTCTCAGACACACCAGAACCAAGTGCCGGAGACGCCGGAAGCACCTGCCGAGCATGCCGGAGCCACCTGCTCGACTCGCCAGAAACACCTGCCGGACACGCCAAAATCACCTGCCTGGTACGCCAGAACCACCTGGTGGACACTCCGGAATCACCTGCCGCGCATGGCGGAACCACCACTCAGACGTGCCGGAAGCACGTGCCAGACACGCCGGAAACACCTACCGGACAGACCAGAACCACCTGCCGAGCACGCCGGAGCCACCTGTTCGACTCGCTGGAACCACCTGCCGGACAGGCCAATATCAACTGCTGGCTATGCCAGAAGCACCTGGGGGACGGTCCGGAATCACCTGCCAGCCATGGCGGAACCACCTCTCAGACGTACCAGAACCACCTGCCAGAGAAGCTGGAAACACGTCCTGGACAGTCTGGAACCACCTGCCGGCCAAGCCTGAACCACCTGCCAAGCACAACGGAGCAACCTGCCAGACACGCCAAAATCACCTGCGTGTTATGCCAGAACCACTTGGAGGACTCTCTGGGATGACCTGCCGGGCATGCCGGAACCACCTCTCAGACATGCCAGAACCCCGTGCCAATGACCCCGGAAGCACCAGCCGAGCACGCCAGAACCACCTGCTCGACGCGCCTGAACCATCTGCCGGACACGCCAAAATCACCTGCCCGCTGCACCAGCACCACTTCGTGGACAAGCCGGAATCACGTGAGGGGCATGCCGGCACAGCCTCTCAGACTGAACCTCGTACCGGTCACCACAGAACCACCTGCCGGACAGACCCGAACCACCTGCTGGACACGCCGGAACCACCGGCTCGACCCGCCGGAACGACTGCTGGACATGCAAAATCACCTGCCGGCTACGCCGGAAACACTTGGCGAACACTCCGGAATCACCTGCCGGGCATGCCGGAACCAACTCTCAGATATGCGAGAACCACGTGCCAATGATCCCGGAAGCACCTGCCGAGCACGCCAGAGCCACCTGCTCGACTCGCCAAACCACCTGCCGGACAAGCAGAAATCACCTGCCGGCTACGCCACAACCAGTTGGTGAACACTTAGGAATCACGTGCCAGGCTTGCTGGAACCACCTGCCAGTCACGCCAAAATCACCTGCCAACTACGCCAGAACCACTTGGCGGACACTGCGGAATCACCTGTCGGGCCGGCTGGAACCACATCTCAGACGTGCCAGAAACGTGTTCATGAGATGCTGGAACCACACCCCGAACAGACGGATACCAGCTGCCAGAACCGCCTGAACCACCTGCTGAGCACGCCGGAACCACCTGCTCGACTCACCGGTACCACCTCCCTGACACGCCAAAATCACCTGCTGGTTATGAAAGAACCACTTGGCGGACACTCCGGAATCATCTGCCGGACATGCCGGAACCAGCTCTCAGACACACCAGAACCAAGTGCCGGAGACGCCGGAAGCACCTGCCGAGCATGCCGGAGCCACCTGCTCGACTCGCCAGAAACACCTGCCGGACACGCCAAAATCACCTGCCTGGTACGCCAGAACCACCTGGTGGACACTCCGGAATCACCTGCCGCGCATGGCGGAACCACCACTCAGACGTGCCGGAAGCACGTGCCAGACACGCCGGAAACACCTACCGGACAGACCAGAACCACCTGCCGAGCACGCCGGAGCCACCTGTTCGACTCGCTGGAACCACCTGCCGGACAGGCCAATATCAACTGCTGGCTATGCCAGAAGCACCTGGGGGACGGTCCGGAATCACCTGCCAGCCATGGCGGAACCACCTCTCAGACGTACCAGAACCACCTGCCAGAGAAGCTGGAAACACGTCCTGGACAGTCTGGAACCACCTGCCGGCCAAGCCTGAACCACCTGCCAAGCACAACGGAGCAACCTGCCAGACACGCCAAAATCACCTGCGTGTTATGCCAGAACCACTTGGAGGACTCTCTGGGATGACCTGCCGGGCATGCCGGAACCACCTCTCAGACATGCCAGAACCCCGTGCCAATGACCCCGGAAGCACCAGCCGAGCACGCCAGAACCACCTGCTCGACGCGCCTGAACCATCTGCCGGACACGCCAAAATCACCTGCCCGCTGCACCAGCACCACTTCGTGGACAAGCCGGAATCACGTGAGGGGCATGCCGGCACAGCCTCTCAGACTGAACCTCGTACCGGTCACCACAGAACCACCTGCCGGACAGACCCGAACCACCTGCTGGACACGCCGGAACCACCGGCTCGACCCGCCGGAACGACTGCTGGACATGCAAAATCACCTGCCGGCTACGCCGGAAACACTTGGCGAACACTCCGGAATCACCTGCCGGGCATGCCGGAACCAACTCTCAGATATGCGAGAACCACGTGCCAATGATCCCGGAAGCACCTGCCGAGCACGCCAGAGCCACCTGCTCGACTCGCCAAACCACCTGCCGGACAAGCAGAAATCACCTGCCGGCTACGCCACAACCAGTTGGTGAACACTTAGGAATCACGTGCCAGGCTTGCTGGAACCACCTGCCAGTCACGCCAAAATCACCTGCCAACTACGCCAGAACCACTTGGCGGACACTGCGGAATCACCTGTCGGGCCGGCTGGAACCACATCTCAGACGTGCCAGAAACGTGTTCATGAGATGCTGGAACCACACCCCGAACAGACGGATACCAGCTGCCAGAACCGCCTGAACCACCTGCTGAGCACGCCGGAACCACCTGCTCGACTCACCGGTACCACCTCCCTGACACGCCAAAATCACCTGCTGGTTATGAAAGAACCACTTGGCGGACACTCCGGAATCATCTGCCGGACATGCCGGAACCAGCTCTCAGACACACCAGAACCAAGTGCCGGAGACGCCGGAAGCACCTGCCGAGCATGCCGGAGCCACCTGCTCGACTCGCCAGAAACACCTGCTGGACACGCCAAAATCACCTGCCGGGTACGCCGGAAACACTTGGCGAACACTCCGGAATCACCTGCCGGGCATGCCGGAACCACCTCTCAGATATGCCAGAACCACGTGCCAATGACCCCGGAAGCACCTGCCGAGCACGCCGGAACCACCTGCTCGACTCGCCAGAACCACCAGCCGGACACGCAAAAATCACCTGCCGGCTACGCCACAACCAGTTGGGGAACACTTCGGAATCACCTGCCGGGCTTGCTGGAACCACCTGCCGGTCATGCCAAAATCACCTGCCAACTACGCCAGTACCACTTGGCGGACACTGTGGAAACACCTGTCGGGCCGGCCGGAACCACATCTCAGACGTGCCAGAACCATGTGCATGAGATGCTGGAACCACACCCCGAACAGACGGAAAACACCTGCCAGACCCGTCTGAACAACCTGCCGAGCACGCCGGAGCCACCTACCTGACATGCCCAAATCACCAGCCGGGTATGCCAGAACCACTTGGCGGACACTCCGGAATCATCTGCCGGGCATGCCGGAACCACCTCTCAGATATGCCAGAACCACGTGCCAATGACCCCGGAAGCACCTGCCGAGCACGCCGGAACCACCTGCTCGACTCGCCAGAACCACCTGCCGGACACGCAGAAATCACCTGCCGGCTACGCCACAACCAGTTGGGGAACACTTCGGAATCACCTGCCGGGCTTGCTGGAACCACCTGCCGGTCATGCCAAAATCACCTGCCAACTACGCCAGTACCACTTGGCGGACACTGTGGAAACACCTGTCGGGCCGGCCGGAACCACATCTCAGACGTGCCAGAACCATGTGCATGAGATGCTGGAACCACACCCCGAACAGACGGAAAACACCTGCCAGACCCGTCTGAACAACCTGCCGAGCACGCCGGAGCCACCTGCTCGACTCGCCGGAACCACCTACCTGACATGCCCAAATCACCAGCCGAGTATGCCAGAACCACTTGGCGGACACTCCGGAATCATCTGCCGGACATGCCGGAACCAGCTCTCAGACGTGCCAGAACCATGTGGCGGACAGTCCAGAATCACCTGTTGGGCATGCGCAACCACCTCTGAGACGTACCAGAACCACATGCCATGCAGGCTGGAACCACCTACCGGACAGACCGGAATCACCTTTCGGGCATGCCGGAACCACCTGTCAGATGTGCCAGAAACACGTGCCGGAGACGCCGGAAGCACCTGCCAAGCACGTTGGAACCACCTGCTCAACTCGCCTGAACCACCTGCCGGACATGCCAAAATCACCTGCCGACTATGCCAGAACCACTTGGCGAACACTCCGGAATCACTTGCCGGGCATGCAGGAACCACCTCTCAGACATGCCAGAACCCCGTGCCAATGACCCCGGAAGCACCAGCCGAGCACGCCGGAACCACCTGCTCGACTCGCCAGAACCACCTGCCGATCACGCAAAAATCACCTGCCGGCTACGCCACAACCAATTGGTGAACACTTTGGAATCACCTGCCAGGCTTGCTGGAACCACCTGCCAGTCAGACCAAAATCACCTGCCAAGTACGCCAGTACCACTTGGCGGACACTGTGGAAACACCTGTCGGGCCGGCCGGAACCACATCTCAGACGTGCCAGAACCATGTGCATGAGATGCTGGAACCACACCCCGAACAGACGGAAAACACCTGCCAGACCCATCTGAACAACCTGCCTAGCAAGCCGGAGCCACCTACCTGACATGCCCACATCACCAGCCGGGTATGCCAGAACCACTTGGCGGACACTCCGGAATCATCTGCCGGACATGCCGGAACCAGCTCTCAGACACACCAGAACCACGTGCCGGAGACGCCGGAAGCACCTGCCGAGCATGCCGGAGCCACCTGCTTGACTCGCCTGAAACACCTGCCGGACACGCCCAAACCACCTGCCGGGTACGCCAGAACCACCTGGCGGACACTCCGAAACCACCTGTCGCGCATGCCGGAACCACCTCTCAGATGTGCCGGAAGCACGTGCCGGACACGCCGGAATCACCTACCGGACAGACCGGAACCACCTGCCGAGCACGCCGGAGCCACCTGTTCGACTCGCTGGAACCACCTGCCGGACAGGCCAATATCAACTGCTGGCTATGCCAGAAACACATGGGGGACGGTCCGGAATCACCTGCCAGCCATGGCGGAACCACCTCTCAGACGTACCAGAACCACCTGCCGGAGAATCTGGAAACACGTCCTGGACAGTCTGGAACCACCTGCCGGCCAAGCCTGAACCACCTGCCAAGCACAACGGAACAACCTGCCAGACACCCCAAAATCACCAGCGTGTTATGCCAGAACCACTTGGAGAACTCTCTGGGATGACCTGCCGGGCATGCCGGAACCACCTCTCAGACGTGCCAGAACCATGTGGCGGACAGTCCGGGATCACCTGTTGGGCATGCGCAACCACCTCTGAGACGTACCAGAACCACATGCCGTGCCGGCTGGAACCACCTACCGGACAGACCGGAATCCCCTTTTGGGCATGCCGGAACCACCTGTCAGATGTTCCAGAAACACGTGCCGGAGACGCCGGAAGCACCAGCCAAGCACGTTGGAACCACCTGCTCAACTCGCCTGAACCACCTGCCGGACATGCCCAAATCACCTGCTGGGTATGCCAGAACCACTTGGCGGACACTCCGGAATCATCTGCCGGACTTGCCGGAACCAGCTCTCAGACACACCAGAACCAAGTGCCGGAGACGCCGGAAGCACCTGCCGAGCATGCCGGAGCCACCTGCTCGACTCGCCAGAAACACCTGCTGGACACGCCAAAATCACCTGCCGGGTACACCAGAACCACCTTGCGGACACTCCGGAATCACATGCCGCGCATGACGGAACCACCTCTCAGACGTGCCGGAAGCACGTGCCAGACACGCCGGAAACACCTACCGGACAGACCGGAACCACCTGCCAAGAACGCTCTAGCCACCTGTTCGACTCGCTGGAACCACCTGCCGGACAGGCCAATATCAACTGCTGGCTATGCCAGAACCACCTGGGGGACAGTCCGGGATCACCTGCCAGCCATGGCGGAACCACCTCTCAGACGTAGCAGAACCACCTGCCGGAGAAGCTGGAAACACGTCCTGGACAGACTGGAACCACGTGACGGCCATGCCTGAACCACCTGCCGAGCACGGCGGAACCACCTGCCGGACACGCCAAAATCACCTGCGGGCTATGCCAGAACCACTTGGACGACTCTCCGAAATGACCTGCCGGGCATGTTGGAACCACCTCTCAGACGTGCCAGAAGCACGTGGCGGACAGTCCGGAATCACCTGTTGGGCATACGCAACCACCTCTGAGACGTACCAGAACCACGTGCCGTGCACGCCGGAACCACCTACTGGACAGACCGGAATCAACTTTTGGGCATGCCGGAACCACCAGTCAGATGTGCCAGAAACACGTGCCGGAGACGCCGGAAGCACCTGCCGAGCACGTCGCAACCACCTGCTCAACTCGCCTGAACCACCTGCCGGACACGCCAAAATCACCTGCCCGCTACACCAGCACCACTTCGGGGACAAGCCGGAATCACGTGAGGGGCATGCCGGCACAGCCTCTCAGACTGAACCTCGTGCCGGACACCACAGAACCACATGCCGGACAGACCGGAACCACGTGCCGGACACGCCGGAACCAGCGGCTCGACCTCCCGTAACGACCGCTGGACATGCAAAATCACCTGCCGGCTACGCCGGAAACACTTGGCGAACACTCCGGAATCACCTGCCGGGCATGCCGGAACCACCTCTCAGATATGCCAGAACCACGTGCCAATGACCCCGGAACCACCTGCCGAGCACGCCGGAACCACCTGCTCGACTCGCCAGAACCACATGCCGGACACGCAAAAATCAACTGCCGGCTACGCCACAACCAGTTGGGGAACACTTCGGAATCACCTGCCGGGCTTGCTGGAACCACCTGCCGGTCATGCCAAAATCACCTGCCAACTACGCCAGTACCACTTGGCGGACACTATGGAAACACCTGTCGGGCCGGCCGGAACCACATCACAGACGTGCCAGAACCATGTGCATGAGATGCTGGAAGCACACCCCGAACCGACGGAAAACACCTGCCAGACCCGTCTGAACAACCTGCCGAGCACGCCGGAGCCAACTGCTCGACTCGCCGGAACCACCTACCTGACATGCCCATATCACCAGCCGGGTATGCCAGAACCACGTGGCGGACACTCCAGAATCATCTGCCGGACATGCCGGAACCAGCTCTCAGACACACCAGAACCAAGTGCCGGAGACGCCGGAAGCACCTGCCGAGCATGCCGGAGCCACCTGCTCGACTCGCCAGAAACACCTGCCGGACACGCCAAAATCCCCTGCCGGGTACGCCAGAAACACCTGCCGGACACGCCAAAATCCCCTGCCGGGTACGCCAGAACCACCTGGCGGACACTCAGAAGCCACCTGTCGCGCATGCCGGAACCACCTGTCAGACGTGCCGGAAGCACGTGCCGGACACGCCGGAATCACCTACCGGACAGACCGGAACCACCTGCCGAGCATGCCGGAACCACCTGTTCGACTCGCTGGAACCACCTGCCGGACAGGCCAATATCAACTGCTGGCTATGCCAGAACCACCTGGGGGACGGTCCGGAATCACCTGCCAGCCATGGCGGAACCACCTCTCAGACGTACCAGAACCACCTGCCGGAGAAGCTGGAAACACGTCCTGGGCAGTCTGGAACCACCTGCCGGCCAAGCCTGAACCACCTGCCAAGCACAACGGAACAACCTGCCAGACACGCCAAAATCACCTGCGTGTTATGCCAGAACCACTTGGAGGACTCTCTGGGATGACCTGCCGGGCATGCCGGAACCACCTCTCCGACGTGCCAGAAGCACGTGGCGGACAGTCCGGAATCACCTGTTGGGCATACGCAACCACCTCTGAGACGTACCAGAACCACGTGCCATGCACGCCGGAACCACCTACCGGACAGACCGGAATCAACTTTTGGGCGTGCCAGAACCACCAGTCAGATGTGCCAGAAACACGTGCCGGAGACGCCGGAAGCACCTGCCGAGCACGTCGCAACCACCTGCTCAACTCGCCTGAACCACCTGCCGGACACGCCAAAATCACCTGCCCGCTACACCAGCACCACTTCGGGGACAAGCCGGAATCACGTGAGGGGCATGCCGGCCCAGCCTCTCAGACTGAACCTCGTGCCGGACACCACAGAACCACCTGCCGGACAGACCGGAACCACCTGCCGGACACGCCGGAACCACCGGCTCGACCCGCCGGAACGACCGCTGGACATGCAAAATCACCTGCCGGCTACGCCGGAAACACTTGGCGAACACTCCGGAATCACCTGCCGGGCATGCCGGAACCACCTCTCAGATATGCCAGAACCACGTGCCAATGACCCCGGAAGCACCTGCCGAGCACGCCGGAACCACCTGCTCGACTCGCCAGAACCACCTGCCGGACACGCAAAAATCACCTGCCGGCTACGCCACAACGAGTTGGGGAACACTTCGGAATCACCTGCCGGGCTTGCTGGAACCACCTGCCGGTCATGCCAAAATCACCTGCCAACTACGCCAGTACCACTTGGCGGACACTGTGGAAACACCTGTCGGGCCGGCCGGAACCACATCTCAGACGTGCCAGAACCATGTGCATGAGATGCTGGAACCACACCCCGAACCGACGGAAAACACCTGCCAGATCCGTCTGAACAACCTGCCGAGCACGCCGGAGCCACCTGCTCGACTCGCCGGAACCACCTACCTGACATGCCCAAATCACCAGCCGGGTATGCCAGAACCACTTGGCGGACACTCCGGAATCATCTGCCGGACATGCCGGAACCAGCTCTCAGACACACCAGAACCACGTGCCGGAGACGCCGGAAGCACCTGCCGAGCATGCCCCAGCCACCTGCTCGACTCGCCAGAAACACCTGCCGGACACGCCAAAATCACCTGCCGGGTACGCCAGAACCACCTGGAGGACACTCCGAAATCACCTGTCGCGCATGCCGGAACCACCTCTCAGACGTGCCGGAAGCACATGCCGGACATGCCGGAATCAACTACCGGACAGACCGGAACCAACTGCCGAGCACGCCGGAGCCAGCTGTTCGACTCGCTGGAACCACCTGCCGGACAGGCCAATATCAACTGCTGGCTATGCCAGAACCACCTGGGGGACGGTCCGGAATCAACTGCCAGCCATGGCGGAACCACCTCTCAGACGTACCAGAACCACCTGCCGGTGAAGCTGGAAACACGTCCTGGACAGTCTGGAACCTCCTGCCGGCCAAGCCTGAACCACCTGCCAAGCACAACGGAACAACCTGCCAGACACGCCAAAATCACCTGCGTGTTATGCCAGAACCACTTGGAGGACTCTCTGGGATGACCTTCCGGGCATGCCGGAACCACCTCTCAGACGTGCCAGAACCATGTGGTGGACAGTCCGGAATCACCTGTTGGGCATGCGCAACCACCTCTGAGACGTACCAGAACCACATGCCGTGCCGGCTGGAACCACCTACCGGACAGACCGGAATCACCTTTCGGGCATGCCGGAACCACCTGTCAGATGTGCCAGAAACACGTGCCGGAGACGCCGGAAGCACCTGCCAAGCTCGTTGGAACCACCTGCTCAACTCGCCTGAACCACCTGCCGGACATGCCAAAATCACCTGCCGACTATGCCAGAACCACTTGGCGAACACTCCGGAATCACTTGCCGGTCATGCAGGAACCACCACTCAGACATGCCAGAACCCCGTGCCAATGACCACGGAAGCACCAGCCGAGCACGCCGGAACCACCTGCTCGACTCGCCAGAACCACCTGCCGATCACGCAAAAATCACCTGCCGGCTACGCCACAACCAGTTGGTGAACACTTTGGAATCACCTGCCAGGCTTGCTGGAACCACCTGCCAGTCATGCCAAAATCACCTGCCAACTACGCCAGAACCGCTTGGCGGACACTGCGGAAACACCTGTCGGGCCGGCTGGAACCACATCTCAGACTTGCCAGAAACGTGTTCATGAGATGCTGGAACCACACCCCGAACAGACGGACACCAGCTGCGATAACCGCCTGAACCACCTGCTGAGCACGCCGGAACCACCTGCTCGACTCACCGGTACCACCTCCCTGACACGCCAAAATCACCTGCTGGGTATGCCAGAACCAGTTGGCGGAACCTCCGGAATCATCTGCCGGACATGCCGGAACCAGCTCTCAGACACACCAGAACCAAGTGCCGGAGACGCCGGAAGCACCTGCCGAGCATGCCGGAGCCACCTGCTCGACTCGCCAGAAACACCTGCCGGACACGCCAAAATCACCTGCCGGGTACGCCAGAACCACCTTGCGGACACTCCGGAATCACCTGCCGCGCATGACGGAACCACCTCTCAGACGTGCCTGAAGCACGTGCCAGACACGCCGGAAAAACCTACCGGACAGACCGGAACCAGCTGCCAAGAACGCCGGAGCCACCTGTTCGGACAGGCCAATATCAACTGCTGGCTATGCCAGAACCACCTGGGGGACGGTCCGGGATCACCTGCCAGCCATGGCAGAACCACCTCTCAGACGTACCAGAACCACCTGCCGGAGAAGCTGGAAACACGTCCTGGACAGACTGGAACCACGTGACGGCCATGCCTGAACCACGTGCCGTGCACGCCGGAACCACCTACCGGACAGAACGGAATCAACTTTTGGGCGTGCCAGAACCACCAGTCAGATGTGCCAGAAACACATGCCGGAGACGCCGGAAGCACCTGCCGAGCACGTCGCAACCACCTGCTCAACTCGCCTGAACCACCTGCCGGACACGCCAAAATCACCTGCCCGCTACACCAGCACCATTTCGGGGACAAGCCGGAATCACGTGAGGGGCATGCCGGCACAGCCTCTCAGACTGAACCTCGTGCCGGACACCACAGAACCACCTGCCGGACAGACCGGAACCACCTGCCGGACACGCCGGAACCACCGGCTCGACCCGCAGGAACGACCGCTGGACATGCAAAATCACCTGCCGGCTACGCCGGAAACACTTGGCGAACACTCCGGAATCACCTGCCGGGCATGCCGGAACCACCTCTCAGATATGCCAGAACCACGTGCCAATGACCCCGGAAGCACCTGCCGAGCACGCCGGAACCACCTGCTCGACTCGCCAGAACCACCTGCCGGACACGCAAAAATCACCTGCCGGCTACGCCACAACCAGTTGGGGAACACTTCGGAATCACCTGTCGCGCATGCCAGAACCACCTCTCAGACGTGTCGGAAGCACATGCCGGACACGCCGGAATCAACTACCGGACACACCGGAACCACCTGCCGAGCACGCCGGAGCCGCCTGTTCGACTTGCTGGAACCACCTGCCGGACAGGCCAATATCAACTGCTGGCTATGCCAGAACCACCTGGGGGATGGTCCGGAATCACCTGCCAGCCATGGCGGAACCACCTCTCAGACGTACCAGAACCACCTGCCGGAGAAGCTGGAAACACGTCCTGGACAGTCTGGAACCACCTGCCGGCCAAGCCTGAACCACCTGCCAAGCACAACGGAACAACCTGCCAGACACGCCAAAATCACCTGCGTGTTATGCCAGAACCACTTGGAGGACTCTCTGGGATGACCTGCCGGGCATGCCGGAACCACCTCTCAGACGTGCCAGAACCATGTGGCGGACAGTCCGGAATCACCTGTTGGGCATGCGCAACCACCTCTGAGACGTACCAGAACCACATGCCGTGCCGGCTGGAACCACCTACCGGACAGACCGGAATCACTTTTCGGGCATGCCGGAACCACCTGTCGGATGTGCCAGAAACACGTGCCGGAGACGCCGGAAGCACCTGCCAAGCACGTTGGAACCACCTGCTCAACTCGTCTGAACCACCTGCCGGACATGCCAAAATCACCTGCCGACTATGCCAGAACCACTTGGCGAACACTCCGGAATCACTTGCCGGGCATGCAGGAACCACCACTCAGACATGCCAGAACCCCGTGCCAATGACCCCGGAATCACCAGCCGAGCACGCCGGAACCACCTGCTCGACTCGCCAGAACCACCTGCCGATCACGCAAAAATCACCTGCTGGCTACGCCACAACCAGTTGGTTAACACTTTGGAATCACCTGCCAGGCTTGCTGGAACCACCTGCCAGTCATGCCAAAATCACCTGCCAACTACGCCAGAACCGCTTGGCGGACATTGCGGAAACACCTGTCGGGCCGGCTGGAACCACATCTCAGACGTGCCAGAAACGTGTTCATGAGATGCTGGAACCACACCCCGAACAGACGGATACCACCTGCCAGAACCGCCTGAACCACCTGCTGAGCACGCCGGAAACACCTGCTCGAGTCACCGGTACCACCTCCCTGACACACCAAAATCACCTGCTGGGTATGCCAGAACCACTTGGCGGACACTCCGGAATCATCTGCCGGACGTGCCGGAACCAGCTCTCAGACACACCAGAACCAAGTGCCGGAGACGCCGGAAGCACCTGCCGAGCATGCCGGAGCCACCTGCTCGACTCGCCAGAAACACCTGCCGGACACGCCAAAATCACCTGCCGGGTACGCCACAACCACCTGGCGGACACTCCGGAATCACCTGCCGCGCATGACGGAACCACCTCTCAGACGTGCCGGAAGCACGTGCCAGACACGCCGGAAACACCTACCGGACAGACCGGAACCACCTGCCAAGAACGCCGGAGCCACCTGTTCGACTCGCTGGAACCACCTGCCGGACAGGCCAATATCAACTGCTGGCTATGCCAGAACCACCTGTGGGACGGTCCGGGATCACCTGCCAGCCATGGCGGAACCACCTCTCAGACGTACCAGAACCACCTGCCGGAGAAGCTGGAAACACGTCCTGGACAGACTGGAACCACGTGGCGGCCATGCCTGAACCACCTGCCGAGCACGGCGGAACCACCTGCCGGACACGCCAAAATCACCTGCGGGCTACGCCAGAACCACTTGGACGACTCTCCGAAATGACCTGCCGGGCATGTTGGAACCACCTCTCAGACGTGCCAGAAGCACGTGGCGGACAGTCCGGAATCACCTGTTGGGCATACGCAACCACCTCTGAGACGTACCAGAACCACGTGCCGTGCACGCCGGAACCACCTACCGGACAGACCGGAATCAACTTTTGGGCGTGCCGGAACCACGAGTCAGATGTGCCAGAAACACGTGCCGGAGACGCCGGAAGCACCTGCCGAGCACGTCGCAACCACCTGCTCAACTCGCCTGAACCACCTGCCGGACACGCCAAAATCACCTGCCCGCTACACCAGCACCACTTCGGGGACAAGCCGGAATCACGTGAGGGGCATGCCGGCCCAGCCTCTCAGACTGAACCTCGTGCCGGACACCACAGAACCACCTGCCGGACAGACCGGAACCACCTGCCGGACACGCCGGAACCACCGGCTCGACCCGCCGGAACGACCGCTGGACATGCAAAATCACCTGCCGGCTACGCCGGAAACACTTGGCGAACACTCCGGAATCACCTGCCGGGCATGCCGGAACCACCTCTCAGATATGCCAGAACCACGTGCCAATGACCCCGGAAGCACCTGCCGAGCACGCCGGAACCACCTGCTCGACTCGCCAGAACCACCTGCCGGACACGCAAAAATCACCTGCCGGCTACGCCACAACCAGTTGGGGAACACTTCGGAATCACCTGCCGGGCTTGCTGGAACCACCTGCCGGTCATGCCAAAATCACCTGCCAAGTACGCCAGTACCACTTGGCGGACACTGTGGAAACGACTGTCGGGCCGGCCGGAACCACATCTCAGACGTGCCAGAACCATGTGCATGAGATGCTGGAACCACACCCCGAACCGACGGAAAACACCTGCCAGACCCGTCTGAACAACCTGCCGAGCACGCCGGAGTCACCTGCTCAACTCGCCGGAACCACCTACCTGACATGCCCAAATCACCAGCCGGGTATGCCAGAACCACTTGGCGGACACTCCGGAATCATCTGCCGGACATGCCGGAACCAGCTCTCAGACACACCAGAACCACGTGCCGGAGACGCCGGAAGCACCTGCCGAGCATGCCGGAGCCACCTGCTCGACTCGCCAGAAACACCTGCCGGACACGCCCAAATCACCTGCCGGGTACGCCAGAACCACCTGGCGGACACTCCGAAATCACCTGTCGCGCATGCCGGAACCACCTCTCAGACGTGCCGGAAGCACATGCCGGACACGCCGGAATCAACTACCGGACAGACCGGAACCACCTGCCGAGCACGCCGGAGCCACCTGTTCGACTCGCTGGAACCACCTGCCGGACAGGCCAATATCAACTGCTGGCTATGCCAGAACCACCTGGGGGACGGTCCGGAATCACGTGCCAGCCATGGCGGAACCACCTCTCAGACGTACCAGAACCACCTGCCGGAGAAGCTGGAAACACGTCCTGGACAGTCTGGAACCACCTGCCGGCCAAGCCTGAACCACCTGCCAAGCACAACGGAACAACCTGCCAGACACGTGAAAATCACCTGCGTGTTATGCCAGAACCACTTGGAGGACTCTCTGGGATGACCTGCCGGGCATGCCGGAACCACCTCTCAGACGTGCCAGAACCATGTGTCGGACAGTCCGGAATCACCTGTTGGGCATGCGCAACCACCTCTGAGACGTACCAGAACCACATGCCGTGCCGGCTGGAACCACCTACCGGACAGACCGGAATCACCTTTCGGGCATGCCGGAACCACCTGTCAGATGTGCCAGAAACACGTGCCGGAGACGCCGGAAGCACCTGCCAAGCTCGTTGGAACCACCTGCTCAACTCGTCTGAAACACCTGCCAGACATGCCAAAATCACCTGCCGACTATGCCAGAACCACTTGGCGAACACTCCGGAATCACTTGCCGGGCATGCAGGAACCACCACTCAGACATGCCAGAACCCCGTGCCAATGACCCCGGAAGCACCAGCCGAGCACGCCGGAACCACCTGCTCGACTCGCCAGAACCACCTGCCGATCACGCAAAAATCACCTGCTGGCTACGCCACAACCAGTTGGTTAACACTTTGGAATCACCTGCCAGGCTTGCTGGAACCACCTGCCAGTCATGCCAAAATCACCTGCCAACTACGCCAGAACCGCTTGGCGGACATTGCGGAAACACCTGTCGGGCCGGCTGGAACCACATCTCAGACGTGCCAGAAACGTGTTCATGAGATGCTGGAACCACACCCCGAACAGACGGATACCACCTGCCAGAACCGCCTGAACCACCTGCTGAGCACGCCGGAACCACCTGCTCGACTCACCGGTACCACCTCCCTGACACGCCAAAATCACCTGCTGGGTATGCCAGAACCACTTGGCGGACACTCCGGAATCATCTGCCGGACATGCCGGAACCAGCTCTCAGACACACCAGAACCAAGTGCCGGAGACGCCGGAAGCACCTGCCGAGCATGCCGGAGCCACCTGCTCGACTCGCCAGAAACACCTGCCGGACACGCCAAAATCACCTGCCGGGTACGCCAGAACCACCTGGCGGACACTCCGGAATCACCTGCCGCGCATGACGGAACCACTTCTCAGACGTGCCGGAAGCATGTGCCAGACACGCCGGAAACACCTACCGGACAGACCGGAACCACCTGCCAAGAACGCCGGAGCCACCTGTTCGACTCGCTGGAACCACCTGCCGGACAGGCCAATAGCAACTGCTGGCTATGCCAGAACCACCTGGGGGACAGTCCGGGATCACCTGCCAGCCATGGCGGAACCACCTCTCAGACGTACCAGAACCACCTGCCGGAGAAGCTGGAAACACGTCCTGGACAGACTGGAACCACGTGACGGCCATGCCTGAACCACCTGCCGAGCACGGCGGAACCACCTGCCGGACACGCCAAAATCACCTGCGGGCTACGCCAGAACCACTTGGACGACTCTCCGAAATGACCTGCCGGGCATGTTGGAACCACCTCTCAGACGTGCCAGAAGCACGTGGCGGACAGTCCGGAATCACCTGTTGTGCATACGCAACCACCTCTGAGACGTACCAGGACCACGTGCCGTGCACGCCGGAACCACCTACCGGACAGACTGGAATCAACTTTTGGGCATGCCGGAACCACCAGTCAGATGTGCCAGAAACACGTGCCGGAGACGCCGGAACCACCTGCCGAGCACGTCGCAACCACCTGCTCAACTCGCCTGAACCACCTGCCGGACACGCCAAAATCACCTGCCCGCTACACCAGCACCACTTCGGGGAGAAGCCGGAATCACGTGGGGGCATGCCGGCCCAGCCTCTCAGACTGAACCTCGTGCCGGACACCACAGAACCACCTGCCGGACAGACCGGAACCACCTGCCGGACACGCCGGAACCACCGGCTCGACCCGCCGGAACGACCGCTGGACATGCAAAATCAGCTGCCGGCTACGCCGGAAACACTTGGCGAACGCTCCGGAATCACCTGCCGGGCATGCCAGAACCACCTCTCAGATATGCCAGAACCACGTGCCAATGACCCCGGAAGCACCTGCCGAGCACGCCGGAACCACCTGCTCGACTCGCCAGAACCACCTGTCGGACACGCAAAAATCACCTGCCGGCTACGCCGCAACCAGTTGGGGAACACTTCGGAATCACCTGCCGGGCTTGCTGGAACCACCTGCCGGTCATGCCAAAATCACCTGCCAAGTACGCCAGTACCACTTGGCGGACACTGTGGAAACACCTGTCGGGCCGGCCGGAACCACATCTCAGACGTGCCAGAACCATGTGCATGAGATGCTGGAACCACACCCCGAACAGACGGAAAACACCTGCCAGACCCGTCTGAACAACCTGCCGAGCACGCCGGAGCCACCTGCTCGACTCGCCGGAACCACCTACCTGACATGCCCAAATCACCAGCCGGGTATGCCAGAACCACTTGGCGGACACTCCGGAATCATCTGCCGGACATGCCGGAACCAGCTCTCAGACACACCAGAACCACGTGCCGGAGACGCCGGAAGCACCTGCCGAGCATGCCGGAGCCACCTGCTCGACTCGCCAGAAACACCTGCCGGTCACGCCAAAATCACCTGCCGGGTACGCCAGAACCACCTGGCGGACACTCAGAAGCCACCTGTCGCGCATGCCGGAACCACCTCTCAGACGTGCCGGAAGCACGTGCCGGACACGCCGGAAACACCTACCGGACAGACCGGAACCACCTGCCGAGAACGCCGGAGCCACCTGTTCGACTCTCTGGAACCACCTGCCGGACAGGCCAATATCAACTGCTGGCTATGCCAGAACCACCTGGGGGACAGTCCGGGATCACCTGCCAGCCATGGCGGAACCACCTCTCAGACGTACCAGAACCACCTGCCGGAGAAGCTGGAAACACGTCCTGGACAGACTGGAACCACGTGACGGCCATGCCTGAACCACCTGCCGAGCACGGCGGAACCACCTGCGGGCTACGCCAGAACCACTTGGAGGACTCTCTTGGTTGACCTGCCGGGCATGCCGGAACCACCTCTCAGACATACCAGAACCACCTGCCGGAGAAGCTGGAAACACGTCCTGGACAGTCTGGAACCACCTGCCGGCCAAGCCTGAACCACCTGCCAAGCACAGCGGAACAACCTGCCAGACACGCCAAAATCACCTGCGTGTTATGCCAGAACCACTTGGAGGACTCTCTGGGATGACCTTCCGGGCATGCCGGAACCACCTCTCAGACGTGCCAGAACCATGTGGCGGACAGTCCGGAATCACCTGTTGGTCATGCGCAACCACCTCTGAGACGTACCAGAACCACATGCCGTGCCGGCTGGAACCACCTACCGGACAGACCGGAATCACCTTTCGGGCATGCGGGAACCACCTGTCAGATGTGCCAGAAACACGTGCCGGAGACGCCGGAAGCACCTGCCAAGCACGTTGGAACCACCTGCTCAACTCGCCTGAACCACCTGCCGGACATGCCAAAATCACCTGCCGACTATGCCAGAACCACTTGGCGAACACTCCGGAATCACTTGCCGGGCATGCAGGAACCACCACTCAGACATTCCAGAACCCCGTGCCAATGACCCCGGAAGCACCAGCCGAGCACGCCGGAACCACCTGCTCGACTCGCCAGAACCACCTGCCGATCACGCAAAAATCACCTGCCGGCTACGCCACAACCAGTTGGTGAACACTTTGGAATCACCTGCCAGGCTTGCTGGAACCACCTGCCAGTCATGCCAAAATCACCTGCCAACTACGCCAGAACCGCTTGGCGGACACTGCGGAAACACCTGTCGGGCCGGCTGGAACCACATCTCAGACGTGCCAGAAACGTGTTCATGAGATGCTGGAACCACACCCCGAACAGACGGATACCACCTGCCAGAACCGCCTGAACCACCTGCTGAGCACGCCGGAACCACCTGCTCGACTCACCGGTACCACCTCCCTGACACGCCAAAATCACCTGCTGGGTATGCCAGAACCACTTGGCGGACACTCCGGAATCATCTGCCGGACATGCCGGAACCAGCTCTCAGACACACCACAACCAAGTGCCGGAGACGCCGGAAGCACCTGCAGAGCATGCCGGAGCCACCTGCTCGACTCGCCAGAAACACCTGCCGGACACGCCAAAATCACCTGCCTGGTACGCCAGAACCACCTGGCGGACACTCCGGAATCACCTGCCGCGCATGACGGAACCACCTCTCAGACGTGCCGGAAGCACGTGCCAGACACGCCGGAAACACCTACCGGACAGACCGGAACCACCTGCCAAGAACGCCGGAGCCACCTGTTCGACTCGCTGGAACCACCTGCCGGAGAGGCCAATATCAACTGCTGGCTATGCCAGAACCACCTGTGGGACGGTCCGGGATCACCTGCCAGCCATGGCGGAACCACCTCTCAGACGTACCAGAACCACCTGCCGGAGAAGCTGGAAACACGTCCTGGACAGACTGGAACCACGTGGCGGCCATGCCTGAACCACCTGCCGAGCACGGCGGAACCACCTGCCGGACACGCCAAAATCACCTGCGGGCTACGCCAGAACCACTTGGACGACTCTCCGAAATGACCTGCCGGGCATGTTGGAACCACCTCTCAGACGTGCCAGAAGCACGTGGCGGACAGTCCGGAATCACCTGTTGGGCATACGCAACCACCTCTGAGACGTACCAGAACCACGTGCCGTGCACGCCGGAACCACCTACCGGACAGACCGGAATCAACTTTTGGGCGTGCCAGAACCACCAGTCAGATGTGCCAGAAACACGTGCCGGAGACGCCGGAAGCACCTGCCGAGCACGTCGCAACCACCTGCTCAACTCGCCTGAACCACCTGCCGGACATGCCAAAATCACCTGCCCGCTACACCAGCACCACTTCGGGGACAAGCCGGAATCACGTGAGGGGCATGCCGGCACAGCCTCTCAGTCTGAACCTCGTGCCGGACACCACAGAACCACATGCCGGACAGACCGGAACCACCTGCCGGACACGCCGGAACCACCGGCTCGACCCGCCGGAACGACCGCTGGACATGCAAAATCACCTGCCGGCTACGCCGGAAACACTTGGCGAACACTCCGGAATCACGTGCCGGGCATGCCGGAACCACCTCTCAGATATGCCAGAACCACGTGCCAATGACCCCAGAAGCACCTGCCGAGCACGCCGGAACCACCTGCTCGACTCGCCAGAAGCACCTGCCGGACACGCAAAAATCACCTGCCGGCTACGCCACAACCAGTTGGGGAACACTTCGGAATCACCTGCCGGGCTTGCTGGAACCACCTGCCGGTCATGCCAAAATCACCTGCCAACTACGCCAGTACCACTTGGCGGACACTGTGGAAACACCTGTCGGGCCGGCCGGAACCACATCTCAGACGTGCCAGAACCATGTGCATGAGATGCTGGAACCACACCCCGAACCGACGGAAAACACCTGCCAGACCCGTCTGAACAACCTGCCGAGCACGCCGGAGCCACCTGCTCGACTCGCCGGAACCACCTACCTGACATGCCCAAATCACCAGCCGGGTATGCCAGAACCACTTGGCGGACACTCCGGAATCATCTGCCGGACATGCCGGAACCAGCTCTCAGACACACCAGAACCACGTGCCGGAGACGCCGGAAGCACCTGCCGAGCATGCCGGAGCCACCTGCTCGACTCGCCAGAAACACCTGCCGGACACGCCCAAACCACCTGCCGGGTACGCCAGAACCACCTGGCGGACACTCCGAAATCACCTGTCGCGCATGCCGGAACCACCTCTCAGACGTGCCGGAAGCACATGCCGGACACGCCGAAATCAACTACCGGACAGACCGGAACCACCTGCCGAGCACGCCGGAGCCACCTGTTCGACTCGCTGGAACCACCTGCCGGACAGGCCAATATCAACTGCTGGCTATGCCAGAACCACCTGGGGGACGGTCCTTAATCACCTGCCAGCCATGGCGGAACCACCTCTCAGACGTACCAGAACCACCTGCCGGAGAAGCTGGAAACACGTCCTGGACAGTCTGGAACCACCTGCCGGCCAAGCCTGAACCACCTGCCAAGCACAACGGAACAACCTGCCAGACACGCCAAAATCACCTGCGTGTTATGCCAGAACCACTTGGAGGACTCTCTGGGATGACCTGCCGGGCATGCCGGAACCACCTCTCAGACGTGCCAGAACCATGTGGCGGACAGTCCGGAATCACCTGTTGGGCATGCGCAACCACCTCTGAGACGTACCAGAACCACATGCCGTGCCGGCTGGAACCACCTACCGGACAGACCGGAATCACCTTTCGGGCATGCCGGAACCACCTGTCAGATGTGCCAGAAACACGTGCCGGAGACGCCGGAAGCACCTGCCAAGCTCGTTGGAACCACCTGCTCAACTCGTCTGAAACACCTGCCAGACATGCCAAAATCACCTGCCGACTATGCCAGAACCACTTGGCGAACACTCCGGAATCACTTGCCGGGCATGCAGGAACCACCACTCAGACATGCCAGAACCCCGTGCCAATGACCCCGGAAGCACCAGCCGAGCACGCCGGAACCACCTGCTCGACTCGCCAGAACCACCTGCTGATCACGCAAAAATCACCTGCTGGCTACGCCACAACCAGTTGGTTAACACTTTGGAATCACCTGCCAGGCTTGCTGGAACCACCTGCCAGTCATGCCAAAATCACCTGCCAACTACGCCAGAACCGCTTGGCGGACATTGCGGAAACACCTGTCGGGCCGGCTGGAACCACATCTCAGACGTGCCAGAAACGTGTTCATGAGATGCTGGAACCACACCCCGAACAGACGGATACCACCTGCCAGAACCGCCTGAACCACCTGCTGAGCACGCCGGAACCACCTGCTCGAGTCACCGGTACCACCTCCCTGACACACCAAAATCACCTGCTGGGTACGCCAGAACCAGTTGGCGGACACTCCGGAATCATCTGCCGGACATGCCGGAACCAGCTCTCAGACACACCACAACCAAGTGCCGGAGACGCCGGAAGCACCTGCCGAGCATGCCGGAGCCACCTGCTCGACTCGCCTGAAACACCTGCCGGACACGCCAAAATCACCTGCCGGGTACGCCAGAACCACCTGGCGGACACTCCGGAATCACCTGCCGCGAATGACGGAACCACCTCTCAGACGTGCCGGAAGCACGTGCCAGACACGCCGGAAACACCTACCGGACAGACCGGAACCACCTGCCAAGAACGCCGAAGCCACCTGTTCGACTCGCTGGAACCGCCCGCCGGACAGGCCAATATCAACTGCTGGCTATGCCAGAACCACCTGGGGGACAGTCCGGGATCACCTGCCAGCCATGGCGGAACCACCTCTCAGACGTACCAGAACCACCTGCCGGAGAAGCTGGAAACACGTCCTGGACAGACTGGAACCACGTGACGGCCATGCCTGAACCACCTGCCGAGCACGGCGGAACCACCTGCCGGACACGCCAAAATCACCTGCGGGCTACGCCAGAACCACTTGGACGACTCTCCGAAATGACCTGCCGGGCATGTTGGAACCACCTCTCAGACGTGCCAGAAGCACGTGGCGGACAGTCCGGAATCACCTGTTGGGCATACGCAACCACCTCTGACACGTACCAGAACCACGTGCCGTGCACGCCGGAACCACCTACCGGACAGACCGGAATCAACTTTTGGGCGTGCCGGAACCACGAGTCAGATGTGCCAGAAACACGTGCCGGAGACGCCGGAAGCACCTGCCGAGCACGTCGCAACCACCTGCTCAACTCGCCTGAACCACCTGCCGGACACGCCAAAATCACCTGCCCGCTACACCAGCACCACTTCGGGGACAAGCCGGAATCACGTGAGGGGCATGCCGGCACAGCCTCTCAGACTGAACCTCGTGCCGGACACCACAGAACCACCTGCCGGACAGACCGGAACCACCTGCCGGACACGCCGGAACCACCGGCTCGACCCGCCGGAACGACCGCTGGACATGCAAAATCACCTGCCGGCTACGCCGGAAACACTTGGCGAACACTCCGGAATCACCTGCCGGGCATGCCGGAACCACCTCTCAGATATGCCAGAACCACGTGCCAATGACCCCGGAAGCACCTGCCGAGCACGCCGGAACCACCTGCTCGACTCGCCAGAACCACCTGCCGGACACGCAAAAATCACCTGCCGGCTACGCCACAACCAGTTGGGGAACACTTCGGAATCACCTGTCGGGCTTGCTGGAACCACCTGCCGGTCATGCCAAAATCACCTGCCAACTACGCCAGTACCACTTGGCGGACACTGTGGAAACACCTGTCGGGCCGGCCGGAACCACATCTCAGACGTGCCAGAACCATGTGCAGGAGATGCTGGAACCACACCCCGAACAGACGGAAAACACCTGCCAGACCCGTCTGAACAAGCTGCCGAGCACGCCGGAGTCACCTGCTCAACTCGCCGGAACCACCTACCTGACATGCCCAAATCACCAGCCGGGTATGCCAGAACCACTTGGCGGACACTCCGGAATCATCTGCCGGACATGCCGGAACCAGCTCTCAGACACACCAGAACCACGTGCCGGAGACGCCGGAAGCACCTGCCGAGCATGCCGGAGCCACCTGCTCCACTCGCCAGAAACACCTGCCGGACACGCCCAAATCACCTGCCGGGTACGCCAGAACCACCTGGCGGACACTCCGAAATCACCTGTCGCGCATCCCGGAACCACCTCTCAGACGTGCCGGAAGCACATGCCGGACACGCCGGAATCAACTACCGGACAGACCGGAACCACCTGCCGAGCACGCCGGAGCCACCTGTTCGACTCGCTGGAACCACCTGCCGGACAGGCCAATATCAACTGCTGGCTATGCCAGAACCACCTGGGGGACAGTCCGGGATCACCTGACAGCCATGGCGGAACCACCTCTCAGACGTACCAGAACCACCTGCCGGAGAAGCTGGAAACACGTCCTGGACAGACTGGAACCACGAGACGGCCATGCCTGAACCACCTGCCGAGCACGGCGGAACCACCTGCCAGACACGCCAAAATCACCAGGGGGCTACGCCAGAACCACTTGGACGACTCTCCGAAATGACCTGCCGGGCATGTTGGAACCACCTCTCAGACGTGCCAGAAGCACGTGCGGACAGTCCGGAATCACCTGTTGGGCATACGCAACCACCTCTGAGAGGTACCAGAACCACGTGCCGTGCACGCCGGAACCACCTACCGGACAGACCGGAATCAACTTTTGGGCATGCCGGAACCACCAGTCATATGTGCCAGAAACACGTGCCGGAGACGCCGGAAGCACCTGCCGAGCACGTCGCAACCACCTGCTCAACTCGCCTGAACCACCTGCCGGACACGCCAAAATCACCTGCCCGCTACACCAGCACCACTTCGGGGACAAGCCGGAATCACGTGAGGGGCATGCCGGCACAGCCTCTCAGACTGAACCTCGTGCCGGACACCACAGAACCACCTGCCGGACAGACCGGAACCACCTGCCGGACACGCCGGAAGCACCGGCTCGACCCGCCGGAACGACCGCTGGACATGCAAAATCACCTGCCGGCTATGCCGGAAACACTTGGCATACAATCCGGAATCACCTGCCGGGCATGCCGGAACCACTTCTCAGATATGCCAGAACCACGTGCCAATGACCCCGGAAGCACCTGCCGAGCACGCCAGAACCACCTGCTCGACTCGCCAGAACCACCTGCCGGACACGCAAAAATCACCTGCCGGCTACGCCACAACCAGTTGGGGAACACTTCGGAATCACCTGCCGGGCTTGCTGGAACCACCTGCCGGTCATGCCAAAATCACCCCCCAAGTACGCCAGTACCACTTGGCGGACACTGTGGAAACACCTGTCGGGCCGGCCGGAACCACATCTCAGACGTGCCAGAACCATGTGCATGAGATGCTGGAACCACACCCCGAACAGACGGAAAACACCTGCCAGACCCGTCTGAACAACCTGCCGAGCACGCTGGAGCCACCTGCTCGACTCGCCGGAACCACCTACCTGACATGCCCAAATCACCAGCCGGGTATGCCAGAACCACTTGGCGGACACTCCGGAATCATCTGCCGGACATGCCGGAACCAGCTCTCAGACACACCAGAACCACGTGCCGGAGACGCCGGAAGCACCTGCCGAGCATGCCCCAGCCACCTGCTCGACTCGCCAGAAACACCTGCCGGACAAGCCAAAATCACCTGCAGGGTACGCCAGAACCACCTGGCGGACACTCCGAAATCACCTGTCGCGCATGCCGGAACCACCTCTCAGACGTGCCGGAAGCACGTGCCGGACACGCCGGAATCAACTACCGGACAGACCGGAACCACCTGCCGAGCACGCCGGAGCCACCTGTTCGACTCGCTGGAACCACCTGCCGGACAGGCCAATATCAACTGCTGGCTATGCCAGAACCACCTGGGGGACGGTCCGGAATCACCTGCCAGCCATGGCGGAACCACCTCTCAGACGTACCAGAACCACCTGCCGGAGAAGCTGGAAACACGTCCTGGACAGTCTGGAACCACCTGCCGGCCAAGCCTGAACCACCTGCCAAGCACAACGGAGCAACCTGCCAGACACGCCAAAATGACCTGCGTGTTATGCCAGAACCACTTGGAGGACTCTCTGGGATGACCTGCCGGGCATGCCGGAACCACCTCTCAGACATGCCAGAACCCCGTGCCAATGACCCCGGAAGCACCAGCCGAGCACGCCAGAACCACCTGCTCGACGCGCCTGAACCATCTGCCGGACACGCCAAAATCACCTGCCCGCTGCACCAGCACCACTTCGGGGACAAGCCGGAATCACGTGAGGGGCATGCCGGCACAGCCTCTCAGTCTGAACCTCGTGCCGGACACCACAGAACCACATGCCGGACAGACCGGAACCACCTGCCGGACACGCCGGAACCACCGGCTCGACCCGCCGGTACGACCGCTGGACATGCAAAATCACCTGCCGGCTACGCCGGAAACACTTGGCGAACACTCCGGAATCACGTGCCGGGCATGCCGGAACCACCTCTCAGATATGCCAGAACCACGTGCCAATGACCCCAGAAGCACCTGCCGAGCACGCCGGAACCACCTGCTCGACTCGCCAGAAGCACCTGCCGGACACGCAAAAATCACCTGCCGGCTACGCCACAACCAGTTGGGGAACACTTCGGAATCACCTGCCGGGCTTGCTGGAACCACCTGCCGGTCATGCCAAAATCACCTGCCAACTACGCCAGTACCACTTGGCGGACACTGTGGAAACACCTGTCGGGCCGGCCGGAACCACATCTCAGACGTGCCAGAACCATGTGCATGAGATGCTGGAAGCACACCCCGAACCGACGGAAAACACCTGCCAGACCCGTCTGAACAACCTGCCGAGCACGCCGGAGCCACCTGCTCGACTCGCCGGAACCACCTACCTGACATGCCCAAATCACCAGCCGGGTATGCCAGAACCACTTGGCGGACACTCCGGAATCATCTGCCGGACATGCCGGAACCAGCTCTCAGACACACCAGAACCACGTGCCGGAGACGCCGGAAGCACCTGCCGAGCATGCCGGAGCCACCTGCTCGACTCGCCAGAAACACCTGCCGGTCACGCCAAAATCACCTGCCGGGTACGCCAGAACCACCT